>NW_026529512.1:0-132505 GCF_028500815.1 Rissa tridactyla
TGGGCATGGGACCCATCTCCAGCCATAGGCCATTTTTGTGCTTGATAGGGCGCCAAGTGGGAAAGGGTGCTGTCGAGGCTGAAGGCAGCAGGAAAGCCCGCAGCCCCCAGGTCTGTGCGGCTACGCAAGCGGTTCCCAAAGAGCTTTAGAACAAGGCATAATTTTCCCTGCTGGCTCTTTGGGCGGGGGACCCGTCTCCAGCCGTACGGCCATTTTTGTGCCTGGCGCGGCGCCAAGAGGGAAAGGGTGGTGTCGAGGCTAAAGGCAGCAGGAAAGCCCGCAGCCCCCAGGTCTGTGGAGCTACGCAAGCAGTTCCCAAAGAGCTTTAGAACAAGGCATAGTTTTCCCTGCTGGCTCTTTGGGCGGGGGACCCATCTCCAGCCGTATGGCCATTTTTGTGCATGGCGCAGCGCCAAGTGGGAAAGGGTGGTTTTGAGGCTGAAGGCAGCAGGAAAGCCCGCAGCCCCCAGGTCTGTGGGGCTACGCAAGCGGTTCCCAAAGAGCTTTAGAACAAGGCATAGTTTTCCCTGCTGGCTCTTTGGGCATGGGACCCATCTCCACCCATAGGCCATTTTTGTGCCTAATAGGGCGCCAAGTGGGAAAGGGTGGCTTTGAGGCTAAAGACAGCAGGAAAGCCTGCAGCCCCCAGGTCTGTGGGGCTACGCAAGCGGTTCCCAAAGAGCTTTAGAACAAGGCATAGTTTTCCCTGCTGGCTCTTTGGGTGGGGGACCCATCTCCAGCCGTATGGCTATTCTTGTGCCTGACGCGGTGCGTAGTGGCATAGGGTGGTTTTGAGGCTGAAGGCAGCAGGAAAGCCCGCAGCCCCCACGTCTGTGGGGCCAAGAAAGCGGTTCCCAAAGAGCTTTAGAACAAGGCATAGTTTTCCCTGCTGGCTCTTTGGGCGGGGGACCCATCTCCAGCCGTATGGCCATTTTTGTGCCTGGCGCGGTGCGTAGTGGGAAAGGGTGGTTTTGACGCTGAAGGCAGCAGGAAAGCCCGCAGCCCCCAGGTCTGTGGGGCTACGCAAGCGGTTCACCAAAGAGCTTTAGAACAAGGCATAGTTTTCCCTGCTGGCTCTTTGGGCGGGGGACCCATCTCCAGCCGTATGGCCATTTTTGTCCCTGGCCCGGCGCCAAGTGGGAAAGGGTGGTGTTGGGGCTGAAGGCAGCAGCAAAGACTGCAGCCCCCAGGTCTGTGGGGCCAAGCAAGCGGTTCCCAAAGAGCTTTAGAACAAGGCATAGTTTTCCCTGCTGGCTCTTTGGGCGGGGGACCCATCTCCAGCCGTATGGCCATTTTTGTGCCTGGCGCGGCGCCAAGTGGGAAAGGGTGGTGTCGAGGCTGAAGGCAGCAGGAAAGCCCGCAGCCCCCAGGTCTGTGGGGCCAAGCAAGCGGTTCCCAAAGAGCTTTAGAACAAGGCATAGTTTTCCCTGCTGGCTCTTTGGGCATGGGACCCATCTCCAGCCATAGGCCATTTTTGTGCTTGATAGGGCGCCAAGTGGGAAAGGGTGGCTTTGAGGCTGAAGGCAGCAGCAAAGACTGCAGCCCCCAGGTCTGTGGGGCCAAGCAAGCGGTTCCCAAAGAGCTTTAGAACAAGGCATAGTTTTCCCTGCTGGCTCTTTGGGCGGGGGACCCATCTCCAGCCACAGGCCATTTTTGTGCCTGGCCCGGCGCCCAGTGGGAAAGGGTGGCTTTGAGGCTTGAAGGCAGCAGGAAAGCCCGCAGCCCCCAGGTCTGTAGGGCTACGCAAGCGGTTCCCAAAGAGCTTTAAAACAAGGCATAATTTTCCCTGCTGGCTCTTTGGGCGGGGGACCCATCTCCAGCCGTATGGCCATTTTTGTGCCTGGCCGGGAGCCAAGTGGGAAAGGGTGGTTTTGAGGCTGAAGGCAGCAGGAAAGCCCGCAGCCCCCAGGTCTGTGGGGCTACGCAAGCGGTTCCCAAAGAGCTTTAAAACAAGGCATAGTTTTCCCTGCTGGCTCTTTGGGCAGGGGACCCATCTCCAGCCATAGGCCATTTTTGTGCTTGATAGGGCGCCAAGTGGGAAAGGGTGGTGTCGAGGCTGAAGGCAGCAGCAAAGCCCGCAGCCCCCAGGTCTGTGGGGCTACGCAAGCGGTTCCCAAAGAGCTTTAGAACAAGGCATAGTTTTCCCTGCTGGCTCTCTGGGCGGGGGACCCATCTCCAGCCGTATGGCCATTTTTGAGCCTGGCGCGGCGCCAGGTGGGAAAGGGTGGCTTTGAGGCTGAAGGCAGGAGCAAAGCCTGCAGCCCCCAGGTCTGTGGTGCTACGCAAGCGGTTCCCAAAGAGCTTTAGAACAAGGCATAGTTTTCCCAGCTGGCTCTTAGGGCATGGGACCCATCTCCAGCCATAGGCCATTTTTGTGCCTGGCACGAAGCCAAGTGGGAAAGGGTGCTGTCGAGGCTGAAGGCAGCAGGAAAGCCTGAAGCCCCCAGGTGTGTGGGGCTACGCAAGCGGTTCCCAAAGAGCTTTAGAACAAGGCATAGTTTTCCCTGCTGGCTCTTTGGGCGGGGGACCCATCTCCAGCCGTATGGCTATTTTTGTGCCTGGCGCGGTGCGTAGTGGCATAGGATGGTTTTGAGGCTGAAGGCAGCAGGAAAGCCTGCAGCCCCCAGGTCTGTGCGGCTACACAAGCGGTTCCCAAAGAGCTTTAGAACAAGGCATAGTTTTCCCTGCTGGCTCTTTGGGCGGGGGACCCATCTCCAGCCGTATGGCTATTTTTGTGCCTGGCGCGGTGCGTAGTGGCATAGGATGGTTTTGAGGCTGAAGGCAGCAGGAAAGCCTGCAGCCCCCAGGTCTGTGCGGCTACACAAGCGGATCACAAAGATCTTTAGAACAAGGCATAGTTTTCCCTGCTGGCTCTTTGGGCGGGGGACCCATCTCCAGCCGTACGGCCATTTTTGCGCCTGGCCCGGCGCAAAGTGGGAAAGGGTGGCTTTGAGGCTGAAGGCAGCAGCAAAGCCCGCAGCCCCCAGGTCTGTGCGGCTACGCAAGCGGTTCCCAAAGAGCTTTAGAACAAGGCATAGTTTTCCCTGCTGGCTCTTTGGGCGGGAGACCCATCTCCAGCCATAGGCCATTTTTGTGCCTGGCGCGACGCCAAGTGGGAAAGGGTGTTGTCGAGGCTGAAGGCAGCAGCAAAGCCTGCAGCCCCCAGGTCTGTGGGGCCACACAAGCGGTTCCCAAAGAGCTTTAGAACAAGGCATAGTTTTCCCTGCTGGCTCTTTGGGCGGGAGACCCATCTCCAGCCGTATGGCCATTTTTGTGCCTGGCGCGGCGCCAAGTGGGAAAGGGTGGCTTTGAGGCTGAAGGCAGCAGGAAAGCCCGCAGCCCCCAGGTCTGTGGGGCTACGCAAGCAGTTCCCAAAGAGCTTTAGAACAAGGCATAGTTTTCCCTACTGGCTCTTTGGGCGGGAGACCCATCTCCAGCCATAGGCCATTTTTGTGCCTGGCGCGACGCCAAGTGGGAAAGGGTGTTGTCGAGGCTGAAGGCAGCAGGAAAGCCCGCAGCCCCCAGGTCTCTGGGGCTACGCAAGCGGTTCCCAAAGAGCTTTAGAACAAGGCATAGTTTTCCCTGCTGGCTCTTTGGGCGGGGGACCCATCTCCAGCCGTATGGCCATTTTTGTGCCTAGCGCGGCGCCAAATGGGAAAGGGTGGCTTTGAGGCTGAAGGCAGCAGGAAAGTCTGCAGCCCCCAGGTCTGTGGGGCTACGCAAGCGGTTCCCAAAGAGCTTTAGAACAAGGCATAGTCTTCCCTGCTGGCTCTCTGGGCCGGGGACCCATCTCCAGCCATAGGCCATTTTTGTGCCTGGCGCAGTGCCAAGTGGGAAAGGGTGGTGTCGAGGCTGAAGGCAGCAGCAAAGCCCGCAGCCCCCAGGTCTGTGGGGCTACGCAAGCGGTTCCCAAAGAGCTTTAGAACAAGGCATAGTTTTCCCTGCTGGCTCTTTGGGCGGGGGACCCATCTCCAGCCATAGGCCATTTTTGTGCCTGGTGCGGCGCCAAGTGGGAAAGGGTGGTGTCGAGGCTGAAGGCAGCAGGAAAGCCTGCAGGCCCCACGTCTGTGGGGCTACGCAAGTGGTTCCCAAAGAGCTTTAGAACAAGGCATAGTTTTCCCTGCTGGCTCTTTGGGCGGGGGACCCATCTCCAGCCATAGGCCATTTTTGTGCCTGGCGCGGCGCCAAGTGGGAAAGGGTGGCTTTGAGGCTGAAGGCAGCAGCAAAGCCTGCAGCCCCCAGGTCTGTGGGGCTACGCAAGCGGTTCCCAAAGAGCTTTAGAACAAGGCATAGTTTTCCCTGCTGGCTCTTTGGGCGGGGGACCCATCTCCAGCCGTATGGCCATTTTTGTGCCTGGCCCGGCGCCAAGTGGGAAAGGGTGGTGTCGAGGCTGAAGGCAGCAGGAAAGCCCACAGCCCCCAGGTCTGTGGGGCTACGCAAGCGGTTCCCAAAGAGCTTTAGAACAAGGCATAGTTTTCCCTGCTGGCTCTTTGGGCGGGGGACCCATCTCCAGCCGTATGGCCATTTTTGTGCCTGGCGCGGTGCGTAGTGTGAAAGGGTGGTTTTGAGGCTGAAGGCAGCAGGAAAGCCTGCAGCCCACAGCTCTGTGGGGCCAAGGAAGCTGTTCCCAAAGAGCTTTAGAACAAGGCATAGTTTTCCGTGATGGCTCTTTGGGCATGGGACCCATCTCCAGCCATAGGCCATTTTTGTGCCTGGCGCGGTGCGTAGTGGGAAAGGGTGGCTTTGAGGCTGAAGGCAGCAGGAAAGCCCGCAGCCCCCAGGTCTGTGGGGCTACGCAAGCGGTTCCCAAAGAGCTTTAGAACAAGGCATAGTTTTCCTTGCTGGCTCTTTGGGCATGAGACCCATCTCCAGCCATAGGCCATTTTTGTGCCTGGCCCGGCGCCAAGTGGGAAAGGGTGGTGTCGAGGCTGAAGGCAGCAGCAAAGCCCGAAGCCCCCAGGTCTGTAGGGCTACGCAAGCGGTTCCCAAAGAGCTTTAGAACAAGGCATAGTTTTCCCTGCTGGCTCTTTGGGCGGGGGACCCATCTCCAGCCGTATGGCCATTTTTGTGCCTGGCGCGGCGCCCAGTGGGAAAGGGTGGTGTCGAGGCTGAAGGCAGCAGGAAAGCCCGCAGCTCCCAGGTCTGTGGAGCTACGCAAGTAGTTCCCAAAGAGCTTTAGAACAAGGCATAGTTTTCCTTGCTGGCTCTTTGGGCAGGGGACCCATCTCCAGCCATATGGCCATTTTTGTGCCTGATGCGGCGTCCAGTGGAAAAGGGTGGCTTTGAGGTTGAAGGCAGCAGCAAAGCCTGCAGCCCCCAGGTCTGTGGGGCTACGCAAGCGGTTCCCAAAGAGCTTTAGAACAAGGCATAGTTTTCCCTGCTGGCTCTTTGGGCGGGGGACCCATCTCCAGCCGTATGGCCATTTTTGTGCCTGGCGCGGTGCCAAGTGGGAAAGGGTGGTGTCGAGTCTGAAGGCAGCAGGAAAGCCCGCAGCCCCCAGGTCTGTGGGGCTACGCATGCGGTTCCCAAAGAGCTTTAGAACAAGGCATAGTTTTCCCTGCTTGTTCTTTGGGCGGGGGACCCATCTCCAGCCGTATGGCCATTTTTGTGCCTGGTGCGGCGCCAAGTGGGAATGGGTGGTGTCGAGTCTGAAGGCAGCAGGAAAGCCTGCAGCCCCCACGTCTGTGGGGCTACGCAAGCGGTTCCCAAAGAGCTTTAGAACAAGGCATAGTTTTCCCTGCTGGCTCTTTGGGCGGGGGACCCATCTCCAATCGTATGGCCATTTTTGTGCCTGGCGCGGTGCGTAGTGGGAAAGGGTGGTTTTGAGGCTGAAGGCAGCAGGAAAGCCCGCAACCCCCAGGTCTGTGGGGCTACGCAAGCGGTTCCCAAAGAGCTTTAGAACAAGGCATAGTCTTCCCTGCTGGCTCTTTTGGCATGGGACCCATCTCCAGCCGTATGGCAATTTTTGTGCCTGGCCCGGCGCCAAGTGGGAAAGGGTGGTTTTGAGGCTGAAGGCAGCAGCAAAGCCCGCAGCCCCCAGGTCTGTGGGGCTACGCAAGCGGTTCCCAAAGAGCTTTAGAACAAGGCATAGTTTTCCCTGCTGGCTCTTTGGCGGGGGACCCATCTCCAGCCGTATGGCCATTTTTGTGCCTGGCGCGGCGCCAAGTGGGAAAGGGTGGTGTCGAGGCTGAAGGCAGCAGCAAAGCCCGCAGCCCCCAGGTCTGTGGGGCTACGCAAGCGGTTCCCAAAGAGCTTTAGAAGAAGGCATAGTTTTCCCTGCTGGCTCTTTGGGCGGGGGACCCATCTCCAGCCGTATGGCCATTTTTGTGCCTAGCGCGGCGCCAAGTGGGAAAGGGTGGTGTCGAGGCTGAAGGCAGCAGGAAAGCCCGCAGCCCCCAGGTCTGTGGGGCTACGCAAGCGGTTCCCAAAGAGCTTTAGAACAAGGCATAGTTTTCCCTGCTGGCTCTTTGGGCGGGGGACCCATCTCCAGCCATAGGCCATTTTTCTGCCTGATAGGGCGCCAAGTGGGAAAGGGTGGCTTTGAGGCTGAAGGCAGCAGGAAAGCCTGCAGCCCCAGGTCTGTAGGGCTACGCAAGCGGTTCCCAAAGAGCTTTAGAACAAGGCATAGTTTTCCCTGCTGGCTCTTTGGGCATGGGACCCATCTCCAGCCATAGGCCATTTTTCTGCCTGGCGCGGTGCCAAGTGGGAAAGGGTGGTGTCGAGTCTGAAGGCAGCAGGAAAGTCTGCAGCCCCCAGGTCTGTGGGGCTACGCAAGCGGTTCCCAAAGAGCTTTAGAACAAGGCATAGTTTTCCCTGCTGGCTCTTTGGGCGGGGGACCCATCTCCAGCCGTATGGCCAATTTGTGCCTAGCGCGACGCCAAGTGGGAAAGGGTGGCTTTGAGGCTGAAGGCAGCAGGAAAGCCTGCAGCCCCCAGGTCTGTGGGGCTACGCAAGCGGTTCCCAAAGAGCTTTAGAACAATGCATAGTTTTCCTTGCTGGGTCTTTGGGCATGGGACCCATCTCCAGCCATAGGCCATTTTTGTGCCTGATAGGGCGCCAAGTGGGAAAGGGTTGCTTTGAGGCTGAAGACAGCAGGAAAGCCCGCAGCCCCCAGGTCTGTGGGGCTACGCAAGCGGTTCCCAAAGAGCTTTAGAACAAGGCATAGTTTTCCCTGCTGGCTCTTTGGGCGGGGGACCCATCTGCAGACATATGGCCATTTTTGTGCCTGGCACGACGCCAAGTGGGAAAGGGTGGCTTTGACGCTGAAGGCAGCAGGAAAGCCCGCAGCCCCCAGGTCTGTGGGGCTACGCAAGCGGTTCCCAAAGAGCTTTAGAACAAGGCATAGTTTTCCCTACTGGCTCTTTGGGCGGGAGACCCATCTCCAGCCATAGGCCATTTTTGTGCCTGGCGCGACGCCAAGTGGGAAAGGGTGTTGTCGAGGCTGAAGGCAGCAGGAAAGCCCGCAGCCCCCAGGTCTGTGGGGCTACGCAAGCGGTTCCCAAAGAGCTTTAGAACAAGGCATAGTTTTCCCTGCTGGCTCTTTGGGCATGGGACCCATCTCCAGCCATAGGCCATTTTTGTGCCTGGCGCGACGCCAAGTGGGAAAGGGTGGTGTCGAGGTTGAAGGCAGCAGGAAAGCCTGCAGCCCCCAGGTCTGTGGGGCTACACAAGCGGTTCCCAAAGAGCTTTAGAACAAGGCATAGTTTTCCCTGCTGGCTCTTTGGGCATGGGACCCATCTCCAGCCGTATGGCCATTTTTGTGCCTGGCGCGGCGCCAAGTGGGAAAGGGTGGTGTCGAGGCTGAAGGCAGCAGGAAAGCCCGCAGCCCCCAGGTCTCTGGGGCTACGCAAGCGTTTCCCAAAGAGCTTTAGAACAAGGCATAGTTTTCCCTGCTGGCTCTTTGGGCGGGGGACCCATCTCCAGCCGTATGGCCATTTTTGTGCCTAGCGCGGCGCCAAATGGGAAAGGGTGGCTTTGAGGCTGAAGGCAGCAGGAAAGTCTGCAGCCCCCAGGTCTGTGGGGCTACGCAAGCGGTTCCCAAAGAGCTTTAGAACAAGGCATAGTCTTCCCTGCTGGCTCTTTGGGCGGGGGACCCATCTCCAGCCGTATGGCCATTTTTGTGCCTGGCGCGGCGCCAAGTGGGAAAGGGTGGTGTCGAGGCTGAAGGCAGCAGCAAAGCCCGCAGCCCCCAGGTCTGTGGGGCTACGCAAGCGGTTCCCAAAGAGCTTTAGAAGAAGGCATAGTTTTCCCTGCTGGCTCTTTGGGCGGGGGACCCATCTCCAGCCGTATGGCCATTTTTGTGCCTAGCGCGGCGCCAAGTGGGAAAGGGTGGTGTCGAGGCTGAAGGCAGCAGGAAAGCCCGCAGCCCCCAGGTCTGTGGGGCTACGCAAGCGGTTCCCAAAGAGCTTTAGAACAAGGCATAGTTTTCCCTGCTGGCTCTCTGGGCGGGGGACCCATCTCCAGCCGTATGGCCATTTTTGTGCCTGGCACGGCGCCAAGTGGGAAAGGGTGGTGTCGAGGCTGAAGGCAGCAGGAAAGCCCGCAGCCCCCAGGTCTGTAGGGCTACGCAAGCGGTTCCCAAAGAGCTTTAGAACAAGGCATAGTTTTCCCTGCTGGCTCTTTGGGCGGGGGACCCATCTCCAGCCGTATGGCCATTTTTGTGCCTGGCGCGGTGCCAAGTGTGAAAGGGTGGCTTTGAGGCTGAAGGCAGCAGCAAAGCCTGCAGGCCCCACGTCTGTGGGGCCACGCAAGCGGTTCCCAAAGAGCTTTAGAACAAGGCATAGTTTTCCTTGCTGGGTCTTTGGGCATGGGACCGATCTCCAGCCATAGGCCATTTTTTTGCCTGATGGAGTGCCAAGTGGGAAAGGGTGGCTTTGAGGCTGAAGGCAGCAGGAAAGCCTGCAGCCCCCAGGTCTGTGGGGCTACGCAAGCGGTTCCCAAAGAGCTTTAGAACAAGGCATAGTTTTCCTTGCTGGCTCTTTGGGCATGGGACCCATCTCCAGCCATAGGCCATTTTTCTGCCTGATGCGGCGCCAAGTGGGAAAGGGTGGCTTTGAGGCTGAAGGCAGCAGGAAAGCCCGCAGCCCCCAGGTCTGTGCGGCTACGCAAGCGGTTCCCAAAGAGCTTTAGAACAAGGCATAATTTTCCCTGCTGGCTCTCTGGGCGGGGGACCCATCTCCAGCCGTATGGCCATTTTTGTGCCTAGCGCGACGCCAAGTGGGAAAGGGTGGCTTTGAGGCTGAAGGCAGCAGCAAAGCCCGCAGCCCCCAGGTCTGTGGGGCTACGCAAGCGGTTCCCAAAGAGCTTTAGAACAAGGCATAGTTTTCCCTGCTGGCTCTTTGGGCCTGGGACCCATCTCCAGCCATAGGCCATTTTTGTGCTTGATAGGGCGCCAAGTGGGAAAGGGTGGCTTTGAGGCTGAAGGCAGCAGGAAAGCCCGCAGCGCCAGGTCTGTGCGGCTACGCAAGCGGTTCCCAAAGAGCTTTAGAACAAGGCATAATTTTCCTTGCTGGCTCTCTGGGCGGGGGACCCATCTCCAGCCGTATGGCCATTTTTGTGCCTGGCGCGGCGCCAAGTGGGAAAGGGTGTTGTCGAGGCTGAAGGCAGCAGGAAAGCCCGCAGCCCCCAGGTCTGTGGGGCTACGCAAGCGGTTCCCAAAGAGCTTTAGAACAAGGCATAGTTTTCCCTGCTGGCTCTTTGGGCGGGGGACCCATCTCCAGCCGTATGGCCATTTTTGTGCCTGGCGCGGCGCCAAGTGGGAAAGGGTGGTTTTGAGGCTGAAGGCAGCAGGAAAGCCCGCAGCCCCCAGGTCTGTGGGGCTACGCAAGCGGTTCCCAAAGAGCTTTAGAACAAGGCATAGTTTTCCCTGCTGGCTCTTTGGGCGGGGGACCCATCTCCAGCCGTATGGCCATTTTTGTGCCTGGCCCGGCGCCAAGCGGGAAACGGTGGCTTTGAGGCTGAAGGCAGCAGCAAAGCCTGCAGCCCCCAGGTCTGTGGGGCTACGCAAGCGGTTCCCAAAGAGCTTTAGAAAAAGGCATAGTTTTCCCTGCTGGCTCTTTGGGCGGGGGACCCATCTCCAGCCGTATGGCCATTTTTGTGCTTGGCGCGGAGCCAAGTGGGAAAGGGTGGTTTTGACGCTGAAGGCAGCAGGAAAGCCCGCAGCCCCCAGGTCTGTGCGGCTACGCAAGCGGTTCCCAAAGAGCTTTAGAACAAGGCATAGTTTTCCCTGCTGGCTCTTTGGGCGGGGGACCCATCTCCAGCCGTATGGCCATTTTTGTGCCTGGCGCGGCGCCAAGTGGGAAAGGGTGGTTTTGAGGCTGAAGGCAGCAGGAAAGCCTGCAGCCCCCAGGTCTGTGGGGCCAAGCAAGCGGTTCCCAAAGAGCTTTAGAACAAGGCATAGTTTTCCCTGATGGCTCTTTGGGCATGGGACCCATCTCCAGCCATAGGCCATTTTTGTGCCTGGCGCGGCGCCAAGTGGGAAAGGGTGGCTTTGAGGCTGAAGGCAGCAGGAAAGCCTGCAGCCCCCAGGTCTCTGGGGCTACGCAAGCAGTTCCCAAAGAGCTTTAGAACAAGGCATAATTTTCCCTGCTGGCTCTCTGGGCGGGGGACCCATCTCCAGCCTTAGGCCGTTTTTGTGCCTGGCGCGGCGCCAAGTGGGAAAGGGTGCTGTCGAGGCTGAAGGCAGCAGCAAAGCCTGCAGCCCCCAGGACTGTGGGGCTATGCAAGCGGTTCCCAAAGAGCTTTAGAACAAGGCATAGTTTTCCCTGCTGGCTCTTTGGGCGGGGGACCCATCTCCAGTCGTATGGCTATTTCTATGCCTAGCGCGGTGCGTAGTGGGAAAGGGTGGTTTTGAGGCTGAAGGCAGCAGGAAAGCCCGCAGCCCCCAGGTCTGTGGGACTACGCAAGCAGTTCCCAAAGAGCTTTAGAACAAGGCATAATTTTCCCTGCTGTCTCTTTGGGCGGGGGACCCATCTCCAGCCATAGGCCATTTTTGTGCCTGGCGCGGCGCCAAGTGGGAAAGGGTGGTGTGGAGGCTGAATGCAGCAGGAAAGCCCGCAGCCCCCAGGTCTGTGCGGCTACGCAAGCGGTTCCCAAAGAGCTTTAGAACAAGGCAAAATTTTCCTTGCTGGCTCTCTGGGCGGGGGACCCATCTCCAGCCGTATGGCCATTTTTGTGCCTAGCGCGACGCCAAGTGGGAAAGGGTGGCTTTGAGGCTGAAGGCAGCAGCAAAGCCTGCAGCCCCCAGGTCTGTGGGGCTACGCAAGCGGTTCCCAAAGAGCTTTAGAACAAGGCATAGTTTTCCCTGCTGGCTCTTTGGGCATGGGACCCATCTCCAGCCATAGGCCATTTTTGTGCCTGGCGCGACACCAAGTGGGAAAGGGTGGCTTTGAGGCTGAAGGCAGCAGGAAAGCCCGCAGCCCCCAGGTCTGTGGGGCTACGCAAGCGGTTCCCAAAGAGCTTTAGAACAAGGCATAATTTTCCTTGCTGGCTCTCTGGGCGGGGGACCCATCTCCAGCCGTATGGCCATTTTTGTGCCTAGCGCGGCGCCAAGTGGGAAAGGGTGGTGTCGAGGCTGAAGGCAGCAGGAAAGCCCGCAGCCCCTAGGTCTGTGGGGCTACGCAAGCGGTTCCCAAAGAGCTTTAGAACAAGGCATAGTTTTCCCTGCTGGCTCTTTGGGCGGGGGACCCATCTCCAGCCGTATGGCCATTTTTGTGCCTGGCGCGGTGCGTAGTGGGAAAGGGTGGTTTTGAGGCTGAAGGCAGCAGGAAAGCCTGCAGCCCCCAGGTCTGTGGGGCCAAGCAAGCGGTTCCCAAAGAGCTTTAGAACAAGGCATAGTTTTCCCTGATGGCTCTTTGGGCATGGGACCCATCTCCAGCCATAGGCCATTTTTGTGCCTGATAGGGCGCCAAGTGGGAAAGGGTGGCTTTGAGGCTGAAGGCAGCAGGAAAGCCTGCAGCCCCCAGGTCTGTGGGGCTACGCAAGCGGTTCCCAAAGAGCTTTAGAAGAAGGCATAGTTTTCCCTGCTGGCTCTTTGGACGGGGGACCCATTTCCAGCCGTATGGCCATTTTTGTGCCTGGCGCGGTGCGTAGTGGTAAAGGGTGGTTTTGACGCTGAAGGCAGCAGGAAAGCCCGCAGCCCCCAGGTCTGTGCGGCTACGCAAGCGGTTCCCAAAGAGCTTTAGAACAAGGCATAGTTTTCCCTGCTGGCTCTTTGGGCGGGGGACCCATCTCCAGCCGTATGGCCATTTTTGTGCCTGGCGCGGCGCCAAGTGGGAAAGGGTGGTTTTGAGGCTGAAGGCAGCAGCAAAGCCTGCAGCCCCCAGGTCTGTGGGGCCAAGCAAGCTGTTCCCAAAGAGCTTTAGAACAAGGCATAGTTTTCCCTGCTGGCTCTTTGGGCATGGGACCCATCTCCAGCCATAGGCCATTTTTGTGCCTGGCGCGGCGCCAAGTGGGAAAGGGTGGCTTTGAGGCTGAAGGCAGCAGCAAAGCCTGCAGGCCCCACGTCTGTGGGGCCACGCAAGCGGTTCCCAAAGAGCTTTAGAACAAGGCATAGTTTTCCTTGCTGGGTCTTTGGGCATGGGACCGATCTCCAGCCATAGGCCATTTTTTTGCCTGATGGAGTGCCAAGTGGGAAAGGGTGGCTTTGAGGCTGAAGGCAGCAGGAAAGCCTGCAGCCCCCAGGTCTGTGGGGCTACGCAAGCGGTTCCCAAAGAGCTTTAGAACAAGGCATAGTTTTCCTTGCTGGCTCTTTGGGCATGGGACCCATCTCCAGCCATAGGCCATTTTTGTGCCTGATGCGGCGCCAAGTGGGAAAGGGTGGCTTTGAGGCTGAAGGCAGCAGGAAAGCCCGCAGCCCCCAGGTCTGTGCGGCTACGCAAGCGGTTCCCAAAGAGCTTTAGAACAAGGCATAGTTTTCCCTGCTGGCTCTTTGGGCATGGGACCCATCTCCAGCCATAGGCCATTTTTGTGCCTGGCGCGACGCCAAGTGGGAAAGGGTGGCTTTGAGGCTGAAGGCAGCAGGAAAGCCCGCAGCGCCAGGTCTGTGCGGCTACGCAAGCGGTTCCCAAAGAGCTTTAGAACAAGGCATAATTTTCCTTGCTGGCTCTCTGGGCGGGGGACCCATCTCCAGCCGTATGGCCATTTTTGTGCCTGGCGCGGCGCCAAGTGGGAAAGGGTTGCTTTGAGGCTGAAGACAGCAGGAAAGCCCGCAGCCCCCAGGTCTGTGGGGCTACGCAAGCGGTTCCCAAAGAGCTTTAGAACAAGGCATAGTTTTCCCTGCTGGCTCTTTGGGCGGGGGACCCATCTGCAGACATATGGCCATTTTTGTGCCTGGCACGACGCCAAGTGGGAAAGGGTGGCTTTGACGCTGAAGGCAGCAGGAAAGCCCGCAGCCCCCAGGTCTGTGGGGCTACGCAAGCGGTTCCCAAAGAGCTTTAGAACAAGGCATAGTTTTCCCTACTGGCTCTTTGGGCGGGAGACCCATCTCCAGCCATAGGCCATTTTTGTGCCTGGCGCGACGCCAAGTGGGAAAGGGTGTTGTCGAGGCTGAAGGCAGCAGGAAAGCCCGCAGCCCCCAGGTCTGTGGGGCTACGCAAGCGGTTCCCAAAGAGCTTTAGAACAAGGCATAGTTTTCCCTGCTGGCTCTTTGGGCATGGGACCCATCTCCAGCCATAGGCCATTTTTGTGCCTGGCGCGACGCCAAGTGGGAAAGGGTGGTGTCGAGGTTGAAGGCAGCAGGAAAGCCTGCAGCCCCCAGGTCTGTGGGGCTACACAAGCGGTTCCCAAAGAGCTTTAGAACAAGGCATAGTTTTCCCTGCTGGCTCTTTGGGCATGGGACCCATCTCCAGCCGTATGGCCATTTTTGTGCCTGGCGCGGCGCCAAGTGGGAAAGGGTGGTGTCGAGGCTGAAGGCAGCAGGAAAGCCCGCAGCCCCCAGGTCTGTGGGGCTACGCAAGCGGTTCCCAAAGAGCTTTAGAACAAGGCATAGTTTTCCCTGCTGGCTCTTTGGGCGGGGGACCCATCTCCAGCCGTATGGCCATTTTTGTGCCTAGCGCGGCGCCAAATGGGAAAGGGTGGCTTTGAGGCTGAAGGCAGCAGGAAAGTCTGCAGCCCCCAGGTCTGTGGGGCTACGCAAGCGGTTCCCAAAGAGCTTTAGAACAAGGCATAGTCTTCCCTGCTGGCTCTCTGGGCCGGGGACCCATCTCCAGCCATAGGCCATTTTTGTGCCTGGCGCGGCGCCAAGTGGGAAAGGGTGGTGTCGAGGCTGAAGGCAGCAGGAAAGCCTGCAGGCCCCACGTCTGTGGGGCTACGCAAGTGGTTCCCAAAGAGCTTTAGAACAAGGCATAGTTTTCCCTGCTGGCTCTTTGGGCGGGGGACCCATCTCCAGCCATAGGCCATTTTTGTGCCTGGCGCGGCGCCAAGTGGGAAAGGGTGGCTTTGAGGCTGAAGGCAGCAGGAAAGCCTGCAGCCCCCAGGTCTGTGGGGCTACGCAAGCGGTTCCCAAAGAGCTTTAGAACAAGGCATAGTTTTCCCTCCTGGCTCTTTGGGCGGGGGACCCATCTCCAGCCGTATGGCCATTTTTGTGCCTGGCCCGGCGCCAAGTGGGAAAGGGTGGTGTCGAGGCTGAAGGCAGCAGGAAAGCCCACAGCCCCCAGGTCTGTGGGGCTACGCAAGCGGTTCCCAAAGAGCTTTAGAACAAGGCATAGTTTTCCCTGCTGGCTCTTTGGGCGGGGGACCCATCTCCAGCCGTATGGCCATTTTTGTGCCTGGCGCGGTGCGTAGTGTGAAAGGGTGGTTTTGAGGCTGAAGGCAGCAGGAAAGCCTGCAGCCCACAGCTCTGTGGGGCCAAGGAAGCTGTTCCCAAAGAGCTTTAGAACAAGGCATAGTTTTCCCTGCTGGCTCTTTGGGCGGGGGACCCATCTCCAGCCATAGGCCATTTTTGTGCCTGGCGCGACGCCAAGTGGGGAAGGATGGTGTCGAGGTTGAAGGCAGCAGGAAAGCCTGCAGCCCCCAGGTCTGTGGGGCTACGCAAGCGGTTCCCAAAGAGCTTTAGAACAAGGCATAGTTTTCCCTGCTGGCTCCTTGGGCGGGGGACCCATCTCCAGCCGTATGGCCATTTTTGTGCCTGGCGCGGCGCCCAGTGGGAAAGGGTGGTGTCGAGGCTGAAGGCAGCAGGAAAGCCCGCAGCTCCCAGGTCTGTGGAGCTACGCAAGTGGTTCCCAAAGAGCTTTAGAACAAGGCATAGTTTTCCTTGCTGGCTCTTTGGGCAGGGGACCCATCTCCAGCCATATGGCCATTTTTGTGCCTGATGCGGCGTCCAGTGGAAAAGGGTGGCTTTGAGGTTGAAGGCAGCAGCAAAGCCTGCAGCCCCCAGGTCTGTGGGGCTACGCAAGCGGTTCCCAAAGAGCTTTAGAACAAGGCATAGTTTTCCCTGCTGGCTCTTTGGGCGGGGGACCCATCTCCAGCTGTATGGCCATTTTTGTGCCTGGCGCGGTGCCAAGTGGGAAAGGGTGGTGTCGAGTCTGAAGGCAGCAGGAAAGCCCGCAGCCCCCAGGTCTGTGGGGCTACGCAAGCGGTTCCCAAAGAGCTTTAGAACAAGGCATAGTTTTCCCTGCTTGTTCTTTGGGCGGGGGACCCATCTCCAGCCGTATGGCCATTTTTGTGCCTGGCGCGGCGCCAAGTGGGAATGGGTGGTGTCGAGTCTGAAGGCAGCAGGAAAGCCTGCAGCCCCCAGGTCTGTGGGGCTACGCAAGCGGTTCCCAAAGAGCTTTAGAACAAGGCATAGTTTTCCCTGCTGGCTCGTTGGGCGGGGGACCCATCTCCAATCGTATGGCCATTTTTGTGCCTGGCGCGGTGCGTAGTGGGAAAGGGTGGTTTTGACGCTGAAGGCAGCAGGAAAGCCCGCAACCCCCAGGTCTGTGGGGCTACGCAAGCGGTTCCCAAAGAGCTTTAGAACAAGGCATAGTCTTCCCTGCTGGCTCTTTTGGCATGGGACCCATCTCCAGCCGTATGGCAATTTTTGTGCCTGGCCCGGCGCCAAGTGGGAAAGGGTGGTTTTGAGGCTGAAGGCAGCAGCAAAGCCCGCAGCCCCCAGGTCTGTGGGGCTACGCAAGCGGTTCCCAAAGAGCTTTAGAACAAGGCATAGTTTTCCCTGCTGGCTCTTTGGGCGGGGGACCCATCTCCAGCCGTATGGCCATTTTTGTGCCTGGCGCGACGCCAAGTGGGAAAGGGTGGTGTCGAGGCTGAAGGCAGCAGCAAAGCCCGCAGCCCCCAGGTCTGTGGGGCTACGCAAGCGGTTCCCAAAGAGCTTTAGAAGAAGGCATAGTTTTCCCTGCTGGCTCTTTGGGCGGGGGACCCATCTCCAGCCGTATGGCCATTTTTGTGCCTAGCGCGGCGCCAAGTGGGAAAGGGTGGTGTCGAGGCTGAAGGCAGCAGGAAAGCCCGCAGCCCCCAGGTCTGTGGGGCTACGCAAGCGGTTCCCAAAGAGCTTTAGAACAAGGCATAGTTTTCCCTGCTGGCTCTTTGGGCGGGGGACCCATCTCCAGCCGTATGGCCATTTTTGTGCCTGGCACGGCGCCAAGTGGGAAAGGGTGGTGTCGAGGCTGAAGGCAGCAGCAAAGCCCGCAGCCCCCAGGTCTGTAGGGCTACGCAAGCGGTTCCCAAAGAGCTTTAGAACAAGGCATAGTTTTCCCTGCTGGCTCTTTGGGCGGGGGACCCATCTCCAGCCGTATGGCCATTTTTGTGCCTGGCCCGATGCCAAGTGTGAAAGGGTGGCTTTGAGGCTGAAGGCAGGAGCAAAGCCTGCAGCCCTAAGGTCTTTGGGGCTACGCAAGCGGTTCCCAAAGAGCTTTAGAACAAGGCATAGTTTTCCCTGCTGGCTGTTAGGGCATGGGACCCATCTCCAGCCATAGGCCATTTTTGTGCCTGGCGCGATGCCAAGTGGGAAAGGGTGGTGTCGAGTCTGAAGGCAGCAGGAAAGCCCGCAGCCCCCAGGTCTGTGGGGCTACGCAAGCGGTTCCCAAAGAGCTTTAGAACAAGGCATAGTTTTCCCTGCTGGCTCTTTGGACGGGGGACCCATCTCCAGCCGTATGGCCAATTTGTGCCTAGCGCGACGCCAAGTGAGAAAGGGTGGCTTTGAGGCTGAAGGCAGCAGCAAAGCCCACAGCCCCCAGGTCTGTGGGGCTACGCAAGCGGTTCCCAAAGAGCTTTAGAACAAGGCATAGTTTTCCCTGCTGGCTCTTTGGGCGGGGGACCCATCTCCAGCCGTATGGCCATTTTTGTGCCTGGCGCGGCGCCAAGTGGGAAAGGGTGGTGTCGAGGCTGAAGGCAGCAGGAGAGCCCGCAGCCCCCAGGTCTGTGGGGCTACGCAAGCGGTTCCCAAAGAGCTTTAGAACAAGGCATAGTTTTCCCTGCTGGCTCTTTGGGCATGGGACCCATCTCCAGCCGTATGGCAATTTTTGTGCCTGGCCCGGCGCCAAGTGGGAAAGGGTGGTTTTGAGGCTGAAGGCAGCAGCAAAGCCCGCAGCCCCCAGGTCTGTGGGGCTACGCAAGCGGTTCCCAAAGAGCTTTAGAACAAGGCATAGTTTTCCCTGCTGGCTCTTTGGGCGGGGGACCCATCTCCAGCCGTATGGCCATTTTTGTGCCTGGCGCGACGCCAAGTGGGAAAGGGTGGTGTCGAGGCTGAAGGCAGCAGCAAAGCCCGCAGCCCCCAGGTCTGTGGGGCTACGCAAGCGGTTCCCAAAGAGCTTTAGAAGAAGGCATAGTTTTCCCTGCTGGCTCTTTGGGCGGGGGACCCATCTCCAGCCGTATGGCCATTTTTGTGCCTAGCGCGGCGCCAAGTGGGAAAGGGTGGTGTCGAGGCTGAAGGCAGCAGGAAAGCCCGCAGCCCCCAGGTCTGTGGGGCTACGCAAGCGGTTCCCAAAGAGCTTTAGAACAAGGCATAGTTTTCCCTGCTGGCTCTTTGGGCGGGGGACCCATCTCCAGCCGTATGGCCATTTTTGTGCCTGGCGCGGCGCCAAGTGGGAAAGGGTGGTGTCGAGGCTGAAGGCAGCAGCAAAGCCCGCAGCCCCCAGGTCTGTAGGGCTACGCAAGCGGTTCCCAAAGAGCTTTAGAACAAGGCATAGTTTTCCCTGCTGGCTCTTTGGGCGGGGGACCCATCTCCAGCCGTATGGCCATTTTTGTGCCTGGCCCGATGCCAAGTGTGAAAGGGTGGCTTTGAGGCTGAAGGCAGGAGCAAAGCCTGCAGCCCTAAGGTCTTTGGGGCTACGCAAGCGGTTCCCAAAGAGCTTTAGAACAAGGCATAGTTTTCCCTGCTGGCTGTTAGGGCATGGGACCCATCTCCAGCCATAGGCCATTTTTGTGCCTGGCGCGATGCCAAGTGGGAAAGGGTGGTGTCGAGTCTGAAGGCAGCAGGAAAGCCCGCAGCCCCCAGGTCTGTGGGGCTACGCAAGCGGTTCCCAAAGAGCTTTAGAACAAGGCATAGTTTTCCCTGCTGGCTCTTTGGACGGGGGACCCATCTCCAGCCGTATGGCCAATTTGTGCCTAGCGCGACGCCAAGTGAGAAAGGGTGGCTTTGAGGCTGAAGGCAGCAGCAAAGCCCACAGCCCCCAGGTCTGTGGGGCTACGCAAGCGGTTCCCAAAGAGCTTTAGAACAAGGCATAGTTTTCCCTGCTGGCTCTTTGGGCGGGGGACCCATCTCCAGCCGTATGGCCATTTTTGTGCCTGGCGCGGCGCCAAGTGGGAAAGGGTGGTGTCGAGGCTGAAGGCAGCAGGAGAGCCCGCAGCCCCCAGGTCTGTGGGGCTACGCAAGCGGTTCCCAAAGAGCTTTAGAACAAGGCATAGTTTTCCCTGCTGGCTCTTTGGGCATGGGACCCATCTCCAGCCGTATGGCCATTTTTGTGCCTGGCGCAGTGCGTAGTGGGAAAGGGTGGTTTTGAGGCTGAAGGCAGCAGGAAAGCCTGCAGCCCCCAGGTCTGTGGGGCCAAGCAAGCGGTTCCCAAAGAGCTTTAGAACAAGGCATAGTTTTCCCTGATGGCTCTTTGGGCATGGGACCCATCTCCAGCCGTATGGCCATTTTTGTGCCTGATAGGGCGCCAAGTGGGAAAGGGTGCCTTTGAGGCTGAAGGCAGCAGGAAAGCCTGCAGCCCCAGGTCTGTAGGGCTACGCAAGCGGTTCCCAAAGAGCTTCAGAACAAGGCATAGTTTTCCCTGCTGGCTCTTTGGGCATGGGACCCATCTCCAGCCATAGGCCATTTTTCTGCCTGGCGCGGTGCCAAGTGGGAAAGGGTGGTGTCGAGTCTGAAGGCAGCAGGAAAGCCTGCAGCCCCCAGGTCTGTGGGGCTACGCAAGTGGTTCCCAAAGAGCTTTAGAACAAGGCATAATTTTCCCTGCTGGCTCTTTGGGCGGGGGACCCATCTCCAGCCGTATGGCCATTTTTGTGCCTCGCGCGGCGCCAAGTGGGAAAGGGTGGTGTCGAGTCTGAAGGCAGCAGGAAAGCCTGCAGCCCCCAGGTCTGTGGGGCTACGCAAGTGGTTCCCAAAGAGCTTTAGAACAAGGCATAGTTTTCCCTGCTGGCTCTTTGGGCGGGGGACCCATCTCCAGCCGTATGGCCAATTTGTGCCTAGCGCGACGCCAATTGGGAAAGGGTGGCTTTGAGGCTGAAGGCAGCAGCAAAGCCTGCAGCCCCCAGGTCTGTGGGGCTACGCAAGCGGTTCCCAAAGAGCTTTAGAACAAGGCATAGTTTTCCCTGCTGGCTCTTTGGACGGGGGACCCATTTCCAGCCGTATGGCCATTTTTGTGCCTGGCGCGGTGCGTAGTGGTAAAGGGTGGTTTTGACGCTGAAGGCAGCAGGAAAGCCTGCAGCCCCCAGGTCTGTGCGGCTACGCAAGCGGTTCCCAAAGAGCTTTAGAACAAGGCCTAGTTTTCCCTGCTGGCTCTTTGGGCGGGGGACCCATCTCCAGCCATAGGCCATTTTTGTGCCTGGCGCGACGCCAAGTGGGAAAGGGTGGCTTTGAGGCTGAAGGCAGCAGGAGAGCCTGCAGCCCCCAGGTCTTTGGGGCTATGCAAGCGGTTCCCAAAGAGATTTAGAACAAGGCATAGTTTTCCCTGCTGGCTCTTTGGGCGGGGGACCCATCTCCAGCCGTATGGCCATTTTTGTGCCTGGCGCGGCGCCAAGTGGGAAAGGGTGGTGTCGAGGCTGAAGGCAGCAGGAAAGCCCGCAGCCCCCAGGTCTGTGTGGCTACGCAAGCGGTTCCCAAAGAGCTTTAGAACAAGGCATAGTTTTCACTGCTGGCTCTTTGGGCGTGGGACCCATCTCCAGCCGTATGACCATTTTTGTGCCTGGCCCGGCGCGAAGCGGGAAAGGGTGGCTTTGAGGCTGAAGGCAGCAGCAAAGCCCACAGCCCCCAGGTCTGTGGGGCTACGCAAGCGGTTCCCAAAGAGCTTTAGAACAAGGCATAATTTTCCTTGCTGGCTCTCTGGGCGGGGGACCCATCTCCAGCCGTATGGCCATTTTTGTGCCTGGCGCGGCGCCAAGTGGGAAAGGGTGGTGTCGAGGCTGAAGGCAGCAGGAAAGCCCGCAGCCCCCAGGTCTGTGGGGCTACGCAAGCGGTTCCCAAAGAGCTTTAGAACAAGGCATAGTTTTCCCTGCTGGCTCTTTGGGCGGGGGACCCATCTCCAGCCGTATGGCCATTTTTGTGCCTGGCACGGTGCGTAGTGGGAAAGGGTGGTTTTGAGGCTGAAGGCAGCAGGAAAGCCTGCAGCCCCCAGGTCTGTGGGGCCAAGCAAGCGGTTCCCAAAGAGCTTTAGAACAAGGCATAGTTTTCCCTGATGGCTCTTTGGGCATGGGACCCATCTCCAGGCATAGGCCATTTTTGTGCCTGATAGGGCGCCAAGTGGGAAAGGGTGGCTTTGAGGCTGAAGGCAGCAGGAAAGCCTGCAGCCCCCAGGTCTGTGGGGCTACGCAAGCGGTTCCCAAAGAGCTTTAGAACAAGGCATAGTTTTCCCTGCTGGCTCTTTGGACGGGGGACCCATTTCCAGCCGTATGGCCATTTTTGTGCCTGGCGCGGTGCGTAGTGGTAAAGGGTGGTTTTGACGCTGAAGGCAGCAGCAAAGCCCGCAGCCCCCAGGTCTGTGCGGCTACGCAAGCGGTTCCCAAAGAGCTTTAGAACAAGGCATAGTTTTCCCTGCTGGCTCTTTGGGCGGGGGACCCATCTCCAGCCGTATGGCCATTTTTGTGCCTGGCGCGGCGCCAAGTGGGAAAGGGTGGTTTTGAGGCTGAAGGCAGCAGCAAAGCCTGCAGCCCCCAGGTCTGTG
The DNA here is from genome assembly GCF_028500815.1 of Rissa tridactyla. Lineage (NCBI taxonomy): Eukaryota > Metazoa > Chordata > Aves > Charadriiformes > Laridae > Rissa > Rissa tridactyla. Next base: position 21,312 of record NW_026529512.1, read on the forward strand.
GGGCCAAGCAAGCGGTTCCCAAAGAGCTTTAGAACAAGGCATAGTTTTCCCTGCTGGCTCTTTGGGCATGGGACCCATCTCCAGCCATAGGCCATTTTTGTGCCTGGCGCGGCGCCAAGTTGGAAAGGGTGGCTTTGAGGCTGAAGGCAGCAGGAAAGCCTGCAGCCCCCAAGTCTCTGGGGCTACGCAAGCAGTTCCCAAAGAGCTTTAGAACAAGGCATAATTTTCCCTGCTGGCTCTCTGGGCGGGGGACCCATCTCCAGCCATAGGCCGTTTTTGTGCCTGGCGCGGCGCCAAGTGGGAAAGGGTGGTGTCGAGGCTGAAGGCAGCAGCAAAGCCTGCAACCCCCAGGTCTGTGGGGCTATGCAAGCGGTTCCCAAAGAGCTTTAGAACAAGGCATAGTTTTCCCTGCTGGCTCTTTGGGCGGGGGACCCATCTCCAGTCGTATGGCTATTTTTATGCCTGGCGCGGTGCGTAGTGGGAAAGGGTGGTTTTGAGGCTGAAGGCAGCAGGAAAGCCCGCAGCCCCCAGGTCTTTGGGGCTACGCAAGCGGTTCCCAAAGAGCTTTAGAACAAGGCATAGTTTTCCCTGCTGGCTCTTTGGGCGGGAACCCATCTCCAGCCGTATGGCCATTTTTGTGCCTGGCACGGCGCCAAGTGGGAAAGGGTGGTGTCGAGGCTGAAGGCAGCAGGAAAGCCCGCAGCCCCCATGTCTGTAGGGCTACGCAAGCGGTTCCCAAAGAGCTTTAGAACAAGGCATAGTTTTCCCTGCTGGCTCTCTGGGCATGGGACCGATCTCCAGCCATAGGCCATTTTTTTACCTGATGGAGTGCCAAGTGGGAAAGGGTGGCTTTGAGGCTGAAGGCAGCAGGAAAGCCTGCAGCCCCCAGGTCTGTGGGGCTACGCAAGCGGTTCCCAAAGAGCTTTAGAACAAGGCATAGTTTTCCCTGCTGGCTCTTTGGGCATGGGCCCCATCTCCAGCCATAGGCCATTTTTGTGCCTGATGCGGCGCCAAGTGGGAAAGGGTGGCTTTGAGGCTGAAGGCAGCAGGAAAGCCCGCAGCCCCCAGGTCTGTGCGGCTACGCAAGCGGTTCCCAAAGAGCTTTAGAACAAGGCAAAATTTTCCTTGCTGGCTCTCTGGGCGGGGGACCCATCTCCAGCCGTATGGCCATTTTTGTGCCTAGCGCGACGCCAAGTGGGAAAGGGTGGCTTTGAGGCTGAAGGCAGCAGGAAAGCCTGCAGCCCCCAGGTCTGTGGGGCTACGCAAGCGGTTCCCAAAGAGCTTTAGAACAAGGCATAGTTTTCCCTGCTGGCTCTTTGGGCATGGGACCCATCTCCAGCCATAGGCCATTTTTGTGCCTGGCGCGACACCAAGTGGGAAAGGGTGGCTTTGAGGCTGAAGGCAGCAGGAAAGCCTGCAGCCCCCAGGTCTGTGGGGCCAAGCAAGCGGTTCCCAAAGAGCTTTAGAACAAGGCATAGTTTTCCCTGCTGGCTCTTTGGGCATGGGACCCAACTCCAGCCATAGGCCATTTTTGTGCCTGATAGGGCGCCAAGTGGGAAAGGGTGGCTTTGAGGCTGAAGGCAGCAGGAAAGCCTGCAGCCCCCAGGTCTGTGGGGCTACGCAAGCGGTTCCCAAAGAGCTTTAGAAGAAGGCATAGTTTTCCCTGCTGGCTCTTTGGACGGGGGACCCATTTCCAGCCGTATGGCCATTTTTGTGCCTGGCGCGGTGCGTAGTGGTAAAGGGTGGTTTTGACGCTGAAGGCAGCAGGAAAGCCCGCAGCCCCCAGGTCTGTGCGGCTACGCAAGCGGTTCCCAAAGAGCTTTAGAACAAGGCATAGTTTTCCCTGCTGGCTCTTTGGGCGGGGGACCCATCTCCAGCCGTATGGCCATTTTTGTGCCTGGCGCGGCGCCAAGTGGGAAAGGGTGGTTTTGAGGCTGAAGGCAGCAGCAAAGCCTGCAGCCCCCAGGTCTGTGGGGCCAAGCAAGCTGTTCCCAAAGAGCTTTAGAACAAGGCATAGTTTTCCCTGCTGGCTCTTTGGGCATGGGACCCATCTCCAGCCATAGGCCATTTTTGTGCCTGGCGCGGCGCCAAGTGGGAAAGGGTGGCTTTGAGGCTGAAGGCAGCAGCAAAGCCTGCAGGCCCCACGTCTGTGGGGCCACGCAAGCGGTTCCCAAAGAGCTTTAGAACAAGGCATAGTTTTCCTTGCTGGGTCTTTGGGCATGGGACCGATCTCCAGCCATAGGCCATTTTTTTGCCTGATGGAGTGCCAAGTGGGAAAGGGTGGCTTTGAGGCTGAAGGCAGCAGCAAAGCCTGCAGCCCCCAGGTCTGTGGGGCTACGCAAGCGGTTCCCAAAGAGCTTTAGAACAAGGCATAGTTTTCCTTGCTGGCTCTTTGGGCATGGGACCCATCTCCAGCCATAGGCCATTTTTGTGCCTGATGCGGCGCCAAGTGGGAAAGGGTGGCTTTGAGGCTGAAGGCAGCAGGAAAGCCCGCAGCCCCCAGGTCTGTGCGGCTACGCAAGCGGTTCCCAAAGAGCTTTAGAACAAGGCATAATTTTCCTTGCTGGCTCTCTGGGCGGGGGACCCATCTCCAGCCGTATGGCCATTTTTGTGCCTAGCGCGACGCCAAGTGGGAAAGGGTGGCTTTGAGGCTGAAGGCAGCAGCAAAGCCCGCAGCCCCCAGGTCTGTGGGGCTACGCAAGCGGTTCCCAAAGAGCTTTAGAACAAGGCATAGTTTTCCCTGATGGCTCTTTGGGCATGGGACCCATCTCCAGCCATAGGCCATTTTTGTGCCTGGCGCGACGCCAAGTGGGAAAGGGTGGCTTTGAGGCTGAAGGCAGCAGGAAAGCCCGCAGCGCCAGGTCTGTGCGGCTACGCAAGCGGTTCCCAAAGAGCTTTAGAACAAGGCATAATTTTCCTTGCTGGCTCTCTGGGCGGGGGACCCATCTCCAGCCGTATGGCCATTTTTGTGCCTGGCGCGGCGCCAAGTGGGAAAGGGTGTTGTCGAGGCTGAAGGCAGCAGGAAAGCCCGCAGCCCCCAGGTCTGTGGGGCTACGCAAGCGGTTCCCAAAGAGCTTTAGAACAAGGCATAGTTTTCCCTGCTGGCTCTTTGGGCGGGGGACCCATCTCCAGCCGTATGGCCATTTTTGTGCCTGGCGCGGCGCCAAGTGGGAAAGGGTGGTTTTGAGGCTGAAGGCAGCAGGAAAGCCCGCAGCCCCCAGGTCTGTGGGGCTACGCAAGCGGTTCCCAAAGAGCTTTAGAAGAAGGCATAGTTTTCCCTGCTGGCTCTTTGGGCGGGGGACCCATCTCCAGCCGTATGGCCATTTTTGTGCCTGGCCCGGCGCCAAGCGGGAAACGGTGGCTTTGAGGCTGAAGGCAGCAGCAAAGCCCACACCCCCAGGTCTGTGGGGCTACGCAAGCGGTTCCCAAAGAGCTTTAGAAAAAGGCATAGTTTTCCCTGCTGGCTCTTTGGGCGGGGGACCCATCTCCAGCCGTATGGCCATTTTTGTGCTTGGCGCGGCGCCAAGTGGGAAAGGGTGGTTTTGACGCTGAAGGCAGCAGGAAAGCCCGCAGCCCCCAGGTCTGTGCGGCTACGCAAGCGGTTCCCAAAGAGCTTTAGAACAAGGCATAGTTTTCCCTGCTGGCTCTTTGGGCGGGGGACCCATCTCCAGCCGTATGGCCATTTTTGTGCCTGGCGCGGCGCCAAGTGGGAAAGGGTGGTTTTGAGGCTGAAGGCAGCAGCAAAGCCTGCAGCCCCCAGGTCTGTGGGGCCAAGCAAGCTGTTCCCAAAGAGCTTTAGAACAAGGCATAGTTTTCCCTGCTGGCTCTTTGGGCATGGGACCCATCTCCAGCCATAGGCCATTTTTGTGCCTGGCGCGGCGCCAAGTGGGAAAGGGTGGCTTTGAGGCTGAAGGCAGCAGGAAAGCCTGCAGCCCCCAGGTCTGTGGGGCTACGCAAGCAGTTCCCAAAGAGCTTTAGAACAAGGCATAATTTTCCCTGCTGGCTCTCTGGGCGGGGGACCCATCTCCAGCCTTAGGCCGTTTTTGTGCCTGGCACGGCGCCAAGTGGGAAAGGGTGCTGTCGAGGCTGAAGGCAGCAGCAAAGCCTGCAGCCCCCAGGTCTGTGGGGCTATGCAAGCGGTTCCCAAAGAGCTTTAGAACAAGGCATAGTTTTCCCTGCTGGCTCTTTGGGCGGGGGACCCATCTCCAGTCGTATGGCTATTTCTATGCCTAGCACGGTGCGTAGTGGGAAAGGGTGGTTTTGAGGCTGAAGGCAGCAGGAAAGCCCGCAGCCCCCAGGTCTGTGGGACTACGCAAGCAGTTCCCAAAGAGCTTTAGAACAAGGCATAATTTTCCCTGCTGTCTCTTTGGGCGGGGGACCCATCTCCAGCCATAGGCCATTTTTGTGCCTGGCGCGGCGCCAAGTGGGAAAGGGTGGTGTGGAGGCTGAATGCAGCAGGAAAGCCCGCAGCCCCCAGGTCTGTGCGGCTACGCAAGCGGTTCCCAAAGAGCTTTAGAACAAGGCAAAATTTTCCTTGCTGGCTCTCTGGGCGGGGGACCCATCTCCAGCCGTATGGCCATTTTTGTGCCTAGCGCGACGCCAAGTGGGAAAGGGTGGCTTTGAGGCTGAAGGCAGCAGCAAAGCCTGCAGCCCCCAGGTCTGTGGGGCTACGCAAGCGGTTCCCAAAGAGCTTTAGAACAAGGCATAGTTTTCCCTGATTGCTCTTTGGGCATGGGACCCATCTCCAGCCATAGGCCATTTTTGTGCCTGGCGCGACACCAAGTGGGAAAGGGTGGCTTTGAGGCTGAAGGCAGCAGGAAAGCCTGCAGCCCCCAGGTCTGTAGGGCTACGCAAGCGGTTCCCAAAGAGCTTTAGAACAAGGCATAGTTTTCCCTGCTGGCTCTTTGGGTGGGGGACCCATCTCCAGCCGTATGGCCATTTTTGTGCCTGGCGCGGCGCCAAGTGGGAAAGGGTGGTGTCGAGGCTGAAGGCAGCAGGAAAGCCCGCAGCCCCCAGGTCTGTGGGGCTACGCAAGCGGTTCCCAAAGAGCTTTAGAACAAGGCATAGTTTTCCCTGCTGGCTCTTTGGGCGGGGGACCCATCTCCAGCCGTATGGCCATTTTTGTGCCTGGCGCGGTGCGTAGTGGGAAAGGGTGGTTTTGAGGCTGAAGGCAGCAGGAAAGCCTGCAGCCCCCAGGTCTGTGGGGCCAAGCAAGCGGTTCCCAAAGAGCTTTAGAACAAGGCATAGTTTTCCCTGATGGCTCTTTGGGCATGGGACCCATCTCCAGCCATAGGCCATTTTTGTGCCTGATAGGGCGCCAAGTGGGAAAGGGTGGCTTTGAGGCTGAAGGCAGCAGGAAAGCCTGCAGCCCCCAGGTCTGTGGGGCTACGCAAGCGGTTCCCAAAGAGCTTTAGAAGAAGGCATAGTTTTCCCTGCTGGCTCTTTGGACGGGGGACCCATTTCCAGCCGTATGGCCATTTTTGTGCCTGGCGCGGTGCGTAGTGGTAAAGGGTGGTTTTGACGCTGAAGGCAGCAGGAAAGCCCGCAGCCCCCAGGTCTGTGCGGCTACGCAAGCGGTTCCCAAAGAGCTTTAGAACAAGGCATAGTTTTCCCTGCTGGCTCTTTGGGCGGGGGACCCATCTCCAGCCGTATGGCCATTTTTGTGCCTGGCGCGGCGCCAAGTGGGAAAGGGTGGTTTTGAGGCTGAAGGCAGCAGCAAAGCCTGCAGCCCCCAGGTCTGTGGGGCTACGCAAGCGGTTCCCAAAGAGCTTTAGAAGAAGGCATAGTTTTCCCTGCTGGCTCTTTGGACGGGGGACCCATTTCCAGCCGTATGGCCATTTTTGTGCCTGGCGCGGTGCGTAGTGGTAAAGGGTGGTTTTGACGCTGAAGGCAGCAGGAAAGCCCGCAGCCCCCAGGTCTGTGCGGCTACGCAAGCGGTTCCCAAAGAGCTTTAGAACAAGGCATAGTTTTCCCTGCTGGCTCTTTGGGCATGGGACCCATCTCCAGCCATAGGCCATTTTTGTGCCTGGCGCGGCGCCAAGTGGGAAAGGGTGGCTTTGAGGCTGAAGGCAGCAGCAAAGCCTGCAGGCCCCACGTCTGTGGGGCCACGCAAGCGGTTCCCAAAGAGCTTTAGAACAAGGCATAGTTTTCCTTGCTGGGTCTTTGGGCATGGGACCGATCTCCAGCCATAGGCCATTTTTTTGCCTGATGGAGTGCCAAGTGGGAAAGGGTGGCTTTGAGGCTGAAGGCAGCAGGAAAGCCTGCAGCCCCCAGGTCTGTGGGGCTACGCAAGCGGTTCCCAAAGAGCTTTAGAACAAGGCATAGTTTTCCTTGCTGGCTCTTTGGGCATGGGACCCATCTCCAGCCATAGGCCATTTTTGTGCCTGATGCGGCGCCAAGTGGGAAAGGGTGGCTTTGAGGCTGAAGGCAGCAGGAAAGCCCGCAGCCCCCAGGTCTGTGCGGCTACGCAAGCGGTTCCCAAAGAGCTTTAGAACAAGGCATAATTTTCCTTGCTGGCTCTCTGGGCGGGGGACCCATCTCCAGCCGTATGGCCATTTTTGTGCCTAGCGCGACGCCAAGTGGGAAAGGGTGGCTTTGAGGCTGAAGGCAGCAGCAAAGCCCGCAGCCCCCAGGTCTGTGGGGCTACGCAAGCGGTTCCCAAAGAGCTTTAGAACAAGGCATAGTTTTCCCTGCTGGCTCTTTGGGCATGGGACCCATCTCCAGCCATAGGCCATTTTTGTGCCTGGCGCGACGCCAAGTGGGAAAGGGTGGCTTTGAGGCTGAAGGCAGCAGGAAAGCCCGCAGCGCCAGGTCTGTGCGGCTACGCAAGCGGTTCCCAAAGAGCTTTAGAACAAGGCATAGTTTTCCCTGCTGGCTCTTTGGGCATGGGACCCATCTCCAGCCGTATGGCCATTTTTGTGCCTGGCGCGGCGCCAAGTGGGAAAGGGTGTTGTCGAGGCTGAAGGCAGCAGGAAAGCCCGCAGCCCCCAGGTCTGTGGGGCTACGCAAGCGGTTCCCAAAGAGCTTTAGAACAAGGCATAGTTTTCCCTGCTGGCTCTTTGGGCGGGGGACCCATCTCCAGCCGTATGGCCATTTTTGTGCCTGGCGCGGCGCCAAGTGGGAAAGGGTGGTTTTGAGGCTGAAGGCAGCAGGAAAGCCCGCAGCCCCCAGGTCTGTGGGGCTACGCAAGCGGTTCCCAAAGAGCTTTAGAACAAGGCATAGTTTTCCCTGCTGGCTCTTTGGGCGGGGGACCCATCTCCAGCCGTATGGCCATTTTTGTGCCTGGCCCGGCGCCAAGCGGGAAACGGTGGCTTTGAGGCTGAAGGCAGCAGCAAAGCCCACACCCCCAGGTCTGTGGGGCTACGCAAGTGGTTCCCAAAGAGCTTTAGAAAAAGGCATAGTTTTCCCTGCTGGCTCTTTGGGCGGGGGACCCATCTCCAGCCGTATGGCCATTTTTGTGCTTGGCGCGGCGCCAAGTGGGAAAGGGTGGTTTTGACGCTGAAGGCAGCAGGAAAGCCCGCAGCCCCCAGGTCTGTGCGGCTACGCAAGCGGTTCCCAAAGAGCTTTAGAACAAGGCATAGTTTTCCCTGCTGGCTCTTTGGGCGGGGGACCCATCTCCAGCCGTATGGCCATTTTTGTGCCTGGCGCGGCGCCAAGTGGGAAAGGGTGGTTTTGAGGCTGAAGGCAGCAGCAAAGCCTGCAGCCCCCAGGTCTGTGGGGCCAAGCAAGCGGTTCCCAAAGAGCTTTAGAACAAGGCATAGTTTTCCCTGCTGGCTCTTTGGGCATGGGACCCATCTCCAGCCATAGGCCATTTTTGTGCCTGGCGCGGCGCCAAGTGGGAAAGGGTGGCTTTGAGGCTGAAGGCAGCAGGAAAGCCTGCAGCCCCCAGGTCTCTGGGGCTACGCAAGCAGTTCCCAAAGAGCTTTAGAACAAGGCATAATTTTCCCTGCTGGCTCTCTGGGCGGGGGACCCATCTCCAGCCTTAGGCCGTTTTTGTGCCTGGCGCGGCGCCAAGTGGGAAAGGGTGCTGTCGAGGCTGAAGGCAGCAGCAAAGCCTGCAGCCCCCAGGTCTGTGGGGCTATGCAAGCGGTTCCCAAAGAGCTTTAGAACAAGGCATAGTTTTCCCTGCTGGCTCTTTGGGCGGGGGACCCATCTCCAGTCGTATGGCTATTTCTATGCCTAGCGCGGTGCGTAGTGGTAAAGGGTGGTTTTGACGCTGAAGGCAGCAGGAAAGCCCGCAGCCCCCAGGTCCGTGGGACTACGCAAGCAGTTCCCAAAGAGCTTTAGAACAAGGCATAATTTTCCCTGCTGTCTCTTTGGGCGGGGGACCCATCTCCAGCCATAGGCCATTTTTGTGCCTGGCGCGGCGCCAAGTGGGAAAGGGTGGTGTGGAGGCTGAATGCAGCAGGAAAGCCCGCAGCCCCCAGGTCTGTGGGGCTACACAAGCGGTTCCCAAAGAGCTTTAGAACAAGGCATAGTTTTCCCTGCTGGCTCTTTGAGCATGGGACCCATCTCCAGCCATAGGCCATTTTTGTGCCTGGCGCGGCGCCAAGTGGGAAAGGGTGGCTTTGAGGCTGAAGGCAGCAGGAAAGCCTGCAGCCCCCAGGTCTCTGGGGCTACGCAAGCAGTTCCCAAAGAGCTTTAGAACAAGGCATAATTTTCCCTGCTGGCTCTCTGGGCGGGGGACCCATCTCCAGCCATAGGCCGTTTTTGTGCCTGGCGCGGCGCCAAGTGGGAAAGGGTGCTGTCGAGGCTGAAGGCAGCAGCAAAGCCTGCAGCCCCCAGGTCTGTGGGGCTACGCAAGCGGTTCCCAAAGAGCTTTAGAACAAGGCATAGTTTTCCCTGCTGGCTCTTTGGGCAGGGGACCCATCTCCAGTCGTATGGCTATTTCTATGCCTAGCGCGGTGCGTAGTGGGAAAGGGTGGTTTTGAGGCTGAAGGCAGCAGGAAAGCCCGCAGCCCCCAGGTCTGTGGGACTACGCAAGCAGTTCCCAAAGAGCTTTAGAACAAGGCATAATTTTCCCTGCTGGCTCTTTGGGCGGGGGACCCATCTCCAGCCATAGGCCATTTTTGTGCCTGGCGCGGCGCCAAGTGGGAAAGGGTGGTGTGGAGGCTAAATGCAGCAGGAAAGCCCGCAGCCCCCAGGTCTGTGGGGCTACGCAAGCGGTTCCCAAAGAGCTTTAGAACAAGGCATAGTTTTCCCTGCTGGCTCTTTGAGCATGGGACCCATCTCCAGCCATAGGCCATTTTTGTGCCTGATGCGGCGCCAAGTGGGAAAGGGTGGCTTTGAGGCTGAAGACAGCAGGAAAGCCTGCAGCCCCCAGGTCTGTGGGGCTACGCAAGCGGTTCCCAAAGAGCTTTAGAACAAGGCATAGTTTTCCCTGCTGGCTCTTAGGGCGGGGGACCCATCTCCAGCCGTATGGCCATTTTTGAGCCTGGCGCGGCGCCAAGTGGGAAAGGGTGGTGTCGAGGCTGAAGGCAGCAGGAAAGCCCGCAGCCCCCAGGTCTGTGGGGCTACGCAAGCGGTTCCCAAAGAGCTTTAGAACAAGGCATAGTTTTCCCTGCTCGCTCTTTGGGCGGGGGACCCATCTCCAGCCGTATGGCCATTTTTGTGCCTGGCGAAGCCCCAAGAGGGAAAGGGTGGCTTTGAATCTGAAGGCAGCAGGAAAGCCCGCAGCCCCCAGGTCTGTGGGGCTACGCAAGCGGTTCCCAAAGAGCTTTAGAACAAGGCATAATTTTCCTTGCTGGCTCTCTGGGCGGGGGACCCATCTCCAGCCGTATGGCCATTTTTGTGCCTGGCGCGGCGCCAAGTGGGAAAGGGTGTTGTCGAGGCTGAAGGCAGCAGGAAAGCCCTCAGCCCCCAGGTCTGTGGGGCTACGCAAGCGGTTCCCAAAGAGCTTTAGAACAAGGCATAGTTTTCCCTGCTGGCTCTTTGGGCGGGGGACCCATCTCCAGCCGTATGGCCATTTTTGTGCCTGGCGCGGCGCCAAGTGGGAAAGGGTGGTTTTGAGGCTGAAGGCAGCAGGAAAGCCCGCAGCCCCCAGGTCTGTGGGGCTACGCAAGCGGTTCCCAAAGAGCTTTAGAACAAGGCATAGTTTTCCCTGCTGGCTCTTTGGGCGGGGGACCCATCTCCAGTCGTATGGCTATTTCTATGCCTAGCGCGGTGCGTAGTGGGAAAGGGTGGTTTTGAGGCTGAAGGCAGCAGGAAAGCCCGCAGCCCCCAGGTCTGTGGGACTACGCAAGCAGTTCCCAAAGAGCTTTAGAACAAGGCATAATTTTCCCTGCTGTCTCTTTGGGCGGGGGACCCATCTCCAGCCATAGGCCATTTTTGTGCCTGGCGCGGCGCCAAGTGGGAAAGGGTGGTGTGGAGGCTGAATGCAGCAGGAAAGCCCGCAGCCCCCAGGTCTGTGGGGCTACACAAGCGGTTCCCAAAGAGCTTTAGAACAAGGCATAGTTTTCCCTGCTGGCTCTTTTAGCATGGGACCCATCTCCAGCCATAGGCCATTTTTGTGCCTGGCGCGGCGCCAAGTGGGAAAGGGTGGCTTTGAGGCTGAAGGCAGCAGGAAAGCCTGCAGCCCCCAGGTCTCTGGGGCTACGCAAGCAGTTCCCAAAGAGCTTTAGAACAAGGCATAATTTTCCCTGCTGGCTCTCTGGGCGGGGGACCCATCTCCAGCCATAGGCCGTTTTTGTGCCTGGCGCGGCGCCAAGTGGGAAAGGGTGCTGTCGAGGCTGAAGGCAGCAGCAAAGCCTGAAGCCCCCAGGTCTGTGGGGCTATGCAAGCGGTTCCCAAAGAGCTTTAGAACAAGGCATAGTTTTCCCTGCTGGCTCTTTGGGCGGGGGACCCATCTCCAGTCGTATGGCTATTTCTATGCCTAGCGCGGTGCGTAGTGGGAAAGGGTGGTTTTGAGGCTGAAGGCAGCAGGAAAGCCCGCAGCCCCCAGGTCTGTGGGACTACGCAAGCAGTTCCCAAAGAGCTTTAGAACAAGGCATAATTTTCCCTGCTGGCTCTTTGGGCGGGGGACCCATCTCCAGCCATAGGCCATTTTTGTGCCTGGCGCGGCGCCAAGTGGGAAAGGGTGGTGTGGAGGCTAAATGCAGCAGGAAAGCCCGCAGCCCCCAGGTCTGTGGGGCTACGCAAGCGGTTCCCAAAGAGCTTTAGAACAAGGCATAGTTTTCCCTGCTGGCTCTTTGAGCATGGGACCCATCTCCAGCCATAGGCCATTTTTGTGCCTGATGCGGCGCCAAGTGGGAAAGGGTGGCTTTGAGGCTGAAGACAGCAGGAAAGCCTGCAGCCCCCAGGTCTGTGGGGCTACGCAAGCGGTTCCCAAAGAGCTTTAGAACAAGGCATAGTTTTCCCTGCTGGCTCTTTGGGTGGGGGACCCATCTCCAGCCGTATGGCCATTTTTGTGCCTGGCGCGGCGCCAAGTGGGAAAGGGTGGCTTTGAGGCTGAAGGCAGGAGCAAAGCCTGCAGCCCCAAGGTCTGTGGGGCTACGCAAGCGGTTCCCAAAGAGCTTTAGAACAAGTCATAGTTTTCCCAGCTGGCTCTTTGGGCATGGGACCCATCTCCAGCCGTATGGCCATTTTTGTGCCTGGCGCGGCGCCAAGTGGGAAAGGGTGGTGTCGAGGCTGAAGGCAGCAGGAAAGCCCGCAGCCCCCAGGTCTGTGGGGCTATGCAAGCGGTTCCCAAAGAGCTTTAGAACAAGGCATAGTTTTCCCTGCTGGCTCTTTGGGTGGGGGACCCATCTCCAGACGTATGGCTATTTTTGTGCCTGGCGCGGTGCGTAGTGGCATAGGGTGGTTTTGAGGCTGAAGGCAGCAGGAAAGCCCGCAGCCCCCAGGTCTGTGGGGCCAAGCAAGCGGTTCCCAGAGAGCTTTAGAACAAGGCATAGTTTTCCCTGCTGGCTCTTTGGGCGGGGGACCCATCTCCAGCCATATGGCCATTTTTGTGCCTGGCGCGGTGCGTAGTGGGAAAGGGTGGTTTTGAGGCTGAAGGCAGCAGGAAAGCCCGCAGCCCCCAGGTCTGTGGGGCCAAGCAAGCGGTTCCCAAAGAGCTTTAGAACAAGGCATAGTTTTCCCTGCTGGCTCTTTGGGCATGGGACCCATCTCCAGCCATAGGCCATTTTTGTGCCTGGCGCGACGCCAAGTGGGAAAGGGTGCTGTCGAGGCTGAAGGCAGCAGGAAAGCCCGCAGCCCCCAGGTCTGTGGGGCTACGCAAGCGGTTCCCAAAGAGCTTTAGAACAAGGCATAGTTTTCCCTGCTGGCTCTTTGGGCGGGGGACCCATCTCCAGCCGTATGGCCATTTTTGTGCCTGATAGGGCGCCAAGTGGGAAAGGGTGGTGTCGAGGCTGAAGACAGCAGGAAAGCCTGCAGCCCCCAGGTCTGTGGGGCTACGCAAGCGGTTCCCAAAGAGCTTTAGAACAAGGCATAGTTTTCCCTGCTGGCTCTTTGGGCGGGGGACCCATCTCCAGCCGTATGGCCATTTTTGAGCCTGGCGCGGCGCCAGGTGGGAAAGGGTGGCTTTGAGGCTGAAGGCAGGAGCAAAGCCTGCAGCCCCCAGGTCTGTGGGGCTACGCAAGCGGTTCCCAAAGAGCTTTAGAACAAGGCATAGTTTTCCCTGCTGGCTCTTAGGGCGGGGGACCCATCTCCAGCCATATGGCCATTTTTGAGCCTGGCGCGGCGCCAAGTGGGAAAGGGTGGTGTCGAGGCTGAAGGCAGCAGGAAAGCCCGCAGCCCCCAGGTCTGTGGGGCTACGCAAGCGGTTCCCAAAGAGCTTTAGAACAAGGCATAGTTTTCCCTGCTGGCTCTTTGGGCGGGGGACCCATCTCCAGCCGTATGGCCATTTTTGTGCCTGGCGAAGCCCCAAGAGGGAAAGGGTGGCTTTGAATCTGAAGGCAGCAGGAAAGCCCGCAGCCCCCAGGTCTGTGGGGCTACGCAAGCGGTTCCCAAAGAGCTTTAGAACAAGGCATAGTTTTCCCTGCTGGCTCTTTTGGCAGGGGACCCATCTCCAGCCGTATGGCCATTTTTGTGCCTGGCGCGGTGCGTAGTGGGAAAGGGTGGTGTTGAGGCTGAAGGCAGCAGCAAAGCCTGCAGCCCCCAGGTCTGTGGGGCCAAGCAAGCGGTTCCCAAAGAGCTTTAGAACAAGGCATAGTTTTCCCTGCTGGCTCTTTGGGCGGGGGACCCATCTCCAGCCGTATGGCCATTTTTGTGCCTGGCCCGGCGCCAAGTGGGAAAGGGTGGCTTTGAGGCTGAAGGCAGCAGCAAAGCCCGCAGCCCCCAGGTCTGTGGGGCTACGCAAGCGGTTCCCAAAGAGCTTTAGAACAAGGCATAGTTTTCCCTGCTGGCTCTCTGGGCGGGGGACCCATCTCCAGCCGTATGGCCATTTTTGAGCCTGGAGCAGTGCCAAGTGGGAAAGGGTGTTTTTGAGGGTGAATGCAGCAGGAAAGCCCGCAGCCCCCAGGTCTGTGGGGCTACGCAAGCGGTTCCCAAAGAGCTTTAGAACAAGGCATAGTTTTCCCTGCTGGCTCTTTGGGCGGGGGACCCATCTCCAGCCGTATGGCCAGTTTTGTGCCTGGCGCGGCGCCAAGTGGGAAAGGGTGGTGTCGAGGCTGAAGGCAGCAGGAAAGCCCGCAGCCCCCACGTCTGTGGGGCCAAGCAAGCGGTTCCCAAAGAGCTTTAGAACAAGGCATAGTTTTCCCTGCTGGCTCTTTGGGCCTGGGACCCATCTCCAGCCATAGGCCATTTTTGTGCTTGATAGGGCGCCAAGTGGGAAAGGGTGGCTTTGAGGCTTGAAGGCAGCAGGAAAGCCCGCAGCCCCCAGGTCTGTGGGGCTACGCAAGCGGTTCCCAAAGAGCTTTAGAACAAGGCATAGTTTTCCCTGCTGGCTCTTTGGGAGGGGGACCCATCTCCAGCCGTATGGCCATTTTTGAGCCTGGCGCGGCGCCAAGTGGGAAAGGGTTGTGTCGAGGCTAAAGGCAGCAGGAAAGCCCGCAGCCCCCAGGTCTGTGGGGCTACGCAAGCGGTTCCCAAAGAGCTTTAGAACAAGGCATAATTTTCCCTGCTGGCTCTCTGGGCGGGGGACCCATCTCCAGCCGTATGGCCATTTTTGTGCCTGGCGCAGCGCCAAGTGGGAAAGGGTGGTTTTGAGGCTGAAGGCAGCAGGAAAGCCCGCAGCCCCTAGGTCTGTGGGGCCAAGCAAGCGGTTCCCAAAGAGCTTTAGAACAAGGCATAGTTTTCCCTGCTGGCTCTTAGGGCGGGGGACCCATCTCCAGCCGTATGGCCATTTTTGAGCCTGGCGCGGCGCCAAGTGGGAAAGGGTGGTGTCGAGGCTGAAGGCAGCAGGAAAGCCCGCAGCCCCCAGGTCTGTGGGGCTACGCAAGCGGTTCCCAAAGAGCTTTAGAACAAGGCATAGTTTTCCCTGCTGGCTCTTTGGGCGGGGGACCCATCTCCAGCCGTATGGCCATTTTTGTGCCTGGCGAAGCCCCAAGAGGGAAAGGGTGGCTTTGAATCTGAAGGCAGCAGGAAAGCCCGCAGCCCCCAGGTCTGTGGGGCTACGCAAGCGGTTCCCAAAGAGCTTTAGAACAAGGCATAGTTTTCCCTGCTGGCTCTCTGGGCGGGGGACCCATCTCCAGCCGTATGGCCATTTTTGTGCCTGGCGCGGTGCGTAGTGGGAAAGGGTGGTGTTGAGGCTGAAGGCAGCAGCAAAGACTGCAGCCCCCAGGTCTGTGGGGCCAAGCAAGCGGTTCCCAAAGAGCTTTAGAACAAGGCATAGTTTTCCCTGCTGGCTCTTTGGGCGGGGGACCCATCTCCAGCCGTATGGCCATTTTTGTGCCTGGCCCGGCGCCAAGTGGGAAAGGGTGGCTTTGAGGCTGAAGGCAGCAGCAAAGCCCGCAGCCCCCAGGTCTGTGGGGCTACGCAAGCGGTTCCCAAAGAGCTTTAGAACAAGGCATAGTTTTCCCTGCTGGCTCTCTGGGCGGGGGACCCATCTGCAGCCGTATGGCCATTTTTGAGCCTGGAGCAGTGCCAAGTGGGAAAGGGTGGTTTTGAGGGTGAAGGCAGCAGGAAAGCCCGCAGCCCCCAGGTCTGTGGGGCTACGCAAGCGGTTCCCAAAGAGCTTTAGAACAAGGCATAGTTTTCCCTGCTGGCTCTTTGGGCGGGGGACCCATATCCAGCCGTATGGCCATTTTTGTGCCTGGCGCGGCGCCAAGTGGGAAAGGGTGGTGTCGAGGCTGAAGGCAGGAGGAAAGCCCGCAGCCCCCACGTCTGTGGGGCCAAGCAAGCGGTTCCCAAAGAGCTTTAGAACAAGGCATAGTTTTCCCTGCTGGCTCTTTGGGCCTGGGACCCATCTCCAGCCATAGGCCATTTTTGTGCTTGATAGGGCGCCAAGTGGGAAAGGGTGGCTTTGAGGCTGAAGGCAGCAGGAAAGCCTGCAGCCCCCAGGTCTGTGGGGCTACGCAAGCGGTTCCCAAAGAGCTTTAGAACAAGGCATAGTTTTCCCTGCTGGCTCTTTGAGCGGGGGACCCATCTCCAGCCATAGGCCATTTTTGTGCCTGGCCCGGCGCCCAGTGGGAAAGGGTGGCTTTGAGGCTTGAAGGCAGCAGGAAAGCCCGCAGCCCCCAGGTCTGTGGGGCTACGCAAGCGGTTCCCAAAGAGCTTTAGAACAAGGCATAGTTTTCCCTGCTGGCTCTCTGGGAGGGGGACCCATCTCCAGCCGTATGGCCATTTTTGAGCCTGGCGCGGCGCCAAGTGGGAAAGGGTTGTGTCGAGGCTAAAGGCAGCAGGAAAGCCCGCAGCCCCCAGGTCTGTGGGGCTACGCAAGCGGTTCCCAAAGAGCTTTAGAACAAGGCATAATTTTCCCTGCTGGCTCTTTGGGCGGGGGACCCATCTCCAGCCGTATGGCCATTTTTGTGCCTGGCGCAGCGCCAAGTGGGAAAGGGTGGTTTTGAGGCTGAAGGCAGCAGCAAAGCCTGCAGCCCCCAGGTCTGTGGGGCTACGCAAGCGGTTCCCAAAGAGCTTTAGAACAAGGCATAGTTTTCCCTGCTGGCTCTTTGGGCGGGGGACCCATCTCCAGCCGTATGGCCATTTTTGTGCCTGGCCGGGGGCCAAGTGGGAAAGGGTGGTTTTGAGGCTGAAGGCAGCAGGAAAGCCCGCAGCCCCCAGGTCTGTGGGGCCAAGCAAGCGGTTCCCAAAGAGCTTTAGAACAAGGCATAGTTTTCCCTGCTGGCTCTTTGGGCATGGGACCCATCTCCAGCCATAGGCCATTTTTGTGCTTGATAGGGCGCCAAGTGGGAAAGGGTTGCTTTGAGGCTGAAGACAGCAGGAAAGCCCGCAGCCCCCAGGTCTGTGGGGCTATGCAAGCGGTTCCCAAAGAGCTTTAGAACAAGGCATAGTTTTCCCTGCTGGCTCTCTGGGCGGGGGACCCATCTCCAGCCGTATGGCCATTTTTGAGCCTGGCGCGGCGCCAGGTGGGAAAGGGTGGCTTTGAGGCTGAAGGCAGGAGCAAAGCCCGCAACCCCCAGGTCTGTGGTGCTACGCAAGCGGTTCCCAAAGAGCTTTAGAACAAGGCATAGTTTTCCCAGCTGGCTCTTAGGGCTGGAGACCCATCTCCAGACATAGGCCATTTTTGTGCCTGGCGCGGTGCGTAGTGGGAAAGGGTGCTGTCGAGGCTGAAGGCAGCAGGAAAGCCCGCAGCCCCAAGGTCTGTGGGGCTACGCAAGCGGTTCCCAAAGAGCTTTAGAACAAGGCATAGTTTTCCCTGCTGGCTCTTTGGGCGGGGGACCCATCTCCAGTCGTATGGCTATTTTTATGCCTGGCGCGTTGCGTAGTGGGAAAGGGTGGTTTTGAGGCTGAAGGCAGCAGGAAAGCCCGCAGCCCCCAGGTCTGAGGGGCTACGCAAGCGGTTCCCAAAGAGCTTTAGAACAAGGCATAGTTTTCCCTGCTGGCTCTTTGTGCGGGGGACCCATCTCCAGCCGTACGGCCATTTTTGTGCCTGGCGCGGCGCCAAGAGGGAAAGGGTGGTGTCGAGGCTAAAGGCAGCAGGAAAGCCCGCAGCCCCCAGGTCTGTGGGGCTACGCAAGCGGTTCCCAAAGAGCTTTAGAACAAGGCATAGTTTTCCCTGCTGGCTCTTTGGGCGGGGGACCCATCTCCAGCCGTATGGCCATTTTTGTGCATGGCGCAGCGCCAAGTGGGAAATGGTGGTATCGAGGCTGAAGGCAGCAGGAAAGCCCGCAGCCCCCACGTCTGTGGGGCTACGCAAGCGGTTCCCAAAGAGCTTTAGAACAAGGCATAGTTTTCCCTGCTGGCTCTTTGGGCATGGGACCCATCTCCACCCATAGGCCATTTTTGTGCCTGATGCGGCGCCAAGTGGGAAAGGGTGGCTTTGAGGCTGAAGACAGCAGGAAAGCCTGCAGCCCCCAGGTCTGTGGGGCTACGCAAGCGGTTCCCAAAGAGCTTTAGAACAAGGCCTAGTTTTCCCTGCTGGCTCTTTGGGTGGGGGACCCATCTCCAGCCGTATGGCTATTTTTGTGCCTGACGCGGTGCATAGTGGCATAGGGTGGTTTTGACGCTGTAGGCAGCAGGAAAGCCCGCAGCCCCCAGGTCTGAGGGGCTACGCAAGCGGTTCCCAAAGAGCTTTAGAACAAGGCATAGTTTTCCCTGCTGGCTCTTTGGGCGGGGGACCCATCTCCAGCCGTATGGCCATTTTTGTGCCTGGCGCGGCGCCAAGTGGGAAAGGGTGGTGTCGAGGCTGAAGGCAGCAGCAAAGCCTGCAGCCCCCAGGTCTGTGGGGCCAAGCAAGCGGTTCCCAAAGAGCTTTAGAACAAGGCATAGTTTTCCCTGCTGGCTCTTTGGGCATGGGACCCATCTCCAGCCGTATGGCCATTTTTGTGCCTGGCGCGGCGCCAAGTGGGAAAGGGTGGCTTTGAGGCTGAAGGCAGCAGCAAAGCCCGCAGCCCCCAGGTCTGTGGGGCTACGCAAGCGGTTCCCAGAGACCTTTAGAACAAGGCATAGTTTTCCCTGCTGGCTCTTTGGGCATGGGACCCATCTCCAGCCATATGGCCATTTTTGTGCCTGGCCCGGCGCCAAGAGGGAAAGGGTGGTGTCGAGGCTAAAGGCAGCAGGAAAGCCCGCAGCCCCCAGGTCTGTGGGGCTACGCAAGCGGTTCCCAGAGACCTTTAGAACAAGGCATAGTTTTCCCTGCTGGCTCTTTGGGCATGGGACCCATCTCCAGCCATATGGCCATTTTTGTGCCTGGCCCGGCGCCAAGAGGGAAAGGGTGGTGTCGAGGCTAAAGGCAGCAGGAAAGCCCGCAGCCCCCAGGTCTGTGGGGCTACGCAAGTGGTTCCCAAAGAGCTTTAGAACAAGGCATAGTTTTCCCTGCTGGCTCTTTGGGCGGGGGACTCATCTCCAGCCGTATGGCCATTTTTGTGCATGGCGCAGCGCCAAGTGGGAAATGGTGGTATCGAGGCTGAAGGCAGCAGGAAAGCCCGCAGCCCCCACGTCTGTGGGGCTACGCAAGCGGTTCCCAAAGAGCTTTAGAACAAGGCATAGTTTTCCCTGCTGGCTCTTTGGGCATGGGACCCATCTCCAGCCATAGGCCATTTTTGTGCCTGATAGGGCGCCAAGTGGGAAAGGGTGGCTTTGAGGCTGAAGACAGCAGGAAAGCCTGCAGCCCCCAGGTCTGTGGGGCTACGCAAGCGGTTCCCAAAGAGCTTTAGAACAAGGCATAGTTTTCCCTGCTGGCTCTTTGGGCATGGGACCCATCTCCAGCCGTATGGCTATTTTTGTGCCTGACGCGGTGCGTAGTGGCATAGGGTGGTTTTGAGGCTGAAGGCAGCAGGAAAGCCCGCAGCCCCCACGTCTGTGGGGCCAAGCAAGCGGTTCCCAAAGAGCTTTAGAACAAGGCATAGTTTTCCCTGCTGGCTCTTTGGGCGGGGGACCCATCTCCAGCCGTATGGCCATTTTTGTGCCTGGCGCGGTGCGTAGTGGGAAAGGGTGGTTTTGACGCTGAAGGCAGCAGGAAAGCCCGCAGCCCCCAGGTCTGTGGGGCTACGCAAGCGGTTCCCAAAGAGCTTTAGAACAAGGCATAGTTTTCCCTGCTGGCTCTTTGGGCGGGGGACCCATCTCCAGCCGTATGGCCATTTTTGTGCCTGGCGCGGCGCCAAGTGGGTAAGGGTGGTGTCGAGGCTGAAGGCAGCAGCAAAGCCTGCAGCCCCCAGGTCTGTGGGGCTACGCAAGCGGTTCCCAAAGAGCTTTAGAACAAGGCATAGTTTTCCCTGCTGGCTCTTTGGGCGGGGGACCCATCTCCAGCCGTATGGCCATTTTTGTGCCTGATAGGGCGCCAAGTGGGAAAGGGTGGTGTCGAGGCTGAAGACAGCAGGAAAGCCCGCAGCCCCCACGTCTGTGGGGCCAAGCAAGCGGTTCCCAAAGAGCTTTAGAACAAGGCATAGTTTTCCCTGCTGGCTCTTTGGGCATGGGGACCCATCTCCACCCATAGGCCATTTTTGTGCCTGATAGGGCGCCAAGTGGGAAAGGGTGGCTTTGAGGCTGAAGACAGCAGGAAAGCCTGCAGCCCCCAGGTCTGTGGGGCTACGCAAGCGGTTCCCAAAGAGCTTTAGAACAAGGCCTAGTTTTCCCTGCTGGCTCTTTGGGTGGGGGACCCATCTCCAGCCGTATGGCTATTTTTGTGCCTGACGCGGTGCGTAGTGGCATAGGGTGGTTTTGAGGCTGAAGGCAGCAGGAAAGCCCGCAGCCCCCAGGTCTGAGGGGCTACGCAAGCGGTTCCCAAAGAGCTTTAGAACAAGGCATAGTTTTCCCTGCTGGCTCTTTGGGCGGGGGACCCATCTCCAGCCGTATGGCCATTTTTGTGCCTGGCGCGGCGCCAAGTGGGAAAGGGTGGTGTCGAGGCTGAAGGCAGCAGCAAAGCCTGCAGCCCCCAGGTCTGTGGGGCCAAGCAAGCGGTTCCCAAAGAGCTTTAGAACAAGGCATAGTTTTCCCTGCTGGCTCTTTGGGCATGGGACCCATCTCCAGCCGTATGGCCATTTTTGTGCCTGGCGCGGCGCCAAGTGGGAAAGGGTGGCTTTGAGGCTGAAGGCAGCAGCAAAGCCCGCAGCCCCCAGGTCTGTGGGGCTACGCAAGCGGTTCCCAGAGACCTTTAGAACAAGGCATAGTTTTCCCTGCTGGCTCTTTGGGCATGGGACCCATCTCCAGCCATATGGCCATTTTTGTGCCTGGCCTGGCGCCAAGAGGGAAAGGGTGGTGTCGAGGCTAAAGGCAGCAGGAAAGCCCGCAGCCCCCAGGTCTGTGGGGCTACGCAAGCGGTTCCCAAAGAGCTTTAGAACAAGGCATAGTTTTCCCTGCTGGCTCTTTGGGCGGGGGACCCATCTCCAGCCGTATGGCCATTTTTGAGCCTGGCGCGGCGCCAGGTGGGAAAGGGTGGCTTTGAGGCTGAAGGCAGGAGCAAAGCCTGCAGCCCCCAGGTCTGTGGGGCTACGCAAGCGGTTCCCAAAGAGCTTTAGAACAAGGCATAGTTTTCCCTGCTGGCTCTTAGGGCGGGGGACCCATCTCCAGCCGTATGGCCATTTTTGAGCCTGGCGCAGCGCCAAGTGGGAAAGGGTGGTGTCGAGGCTGAAGGCAGCAGGAAAGCCCGCAGCCCCCAGGTCTGTGGGGCTACGCAAGCGGTTCCCAAAGAGCTTTAGAACAAGGCATAGTTTTCCCTGCTCGCTCTTTGGGCAGGGGACCCATCTCCAGCCGTATGGCCATTTTTGTGCCTGGCGAAGCACCAAGAGGGAAAGGGTGGCTTTGAATCTGAAGGCAGCAGGAAAGCCCGCAGCCCCCAGGTCTGTGGGGCTACGCAAGCGGTTCCCAAAGAGCTTTAGAACAAGGCATAGTTTTCCCTGATGGCTCTTTTGGCAGGGGACCCATCTCCAGCCGTATGGCTATTTTTGTGCCTGGCGCGGTGCGTAGTGGGAAAGGGTGGTGTTGAGGCTGAAGGCAGCAGCAAAGACTGCAGCCCCCAGGTCTGTGGGGCCAAGCAAGCGGTTCCCAAAGAGCTTTAGAACAAGGCATAGTTTTCCCTGATGGCTCTTTGGGCGGGGGACCCATCTCCAACCGTATGGCCATTTTTGCTCCTGTCGCGGCGCCAAGTGGGAAAGGGTGGCTTTGAGGCTGAAGGCAGCAGCAAAGCCCGCAGCCCCCAGGTCTGTGGGGCTACGCAAGCGGTTCCCAAAGAGCTTTAGAACAAGGCATAGTTTTCCCTGCTGGCTCTCTGGGCGGGGGACCCATCTGCAGCCGTATGGCCATTTTTGAGCCTGGAGCAGTGCCAAGTGGGAAAGGGTGGTTTTGAGGGTGAAGGCAGCAGGAAAGCCCGCAGCCCCCAGGTCTGTGGGGATACGCAAGCGGTTCCCAAAGAGCTTTAGAACAAGGCATAGTTTTCCCTGCTGGCTCTTTGGGCGGGGGACCCATCTCCAGCCGTATGGCCATTTTTGTGCCTGGCGCGGCGCCAAGTGGGAAAGGGTGGTGTCGAGGCTGAAGGCAGCAGGAAAGCCCGCAGCCCCCACGTCTGTGGGGCCAAGCAAGCGGTTCCCAAAGAGCTTTAGAACAAGGCATAGTTTTCCCTGCTGGCTCTTTGGGCCTGGGACCCATCTCCAGCCATAGGCCATTTTTGTGCTTGATAGGGCGACAAGTGGGAAAGGGTGGCTTTGAGGCTGAAGGCAGCAGGAAAGCCTGCAGCCCCCAGGTCTGTGGGGCTACGCAAGCAGTTCCCAAAGAGCTTTAGAACAAGGCATAGTTTTCCCTGCTGGCTCTTTGTTCGGGGGACCCATCTCCACCCATAGGCCATTTTTGTGCCTGGCCCGGCGCCCAGTGGGAAAGGGTGGTTTTGAGGCTGAAGGCAGCAGCAAAGCCTGCAGCCCCCAGGTCTGTGGGGCTACGCAAGCGGTTCCCAAAGAGCTTTAGAACAAGGCATAGTTTTCCCTGCTGGCTCTTTGGGCGGGGGACCCATCTCCAGCCGTATGGCCATTTTTGTGCCTGGCCGGGGGCCAAGTGGGAAAGGGTGGTTTTGAGGCTGAAGGCAGCAGGAAAGCCCGCAGCCCCCAGGTGTGTGGGGCTACGCAAGCGGTTCCCAAAGAGCTTTAGAACAAGGCATAGTTTTCCCTGCTGGCTCTTTGGGCATGGGACCCATCTCCAGCCATAGGCCATTTTTGTGCTTGATAGGGCGCCAAGTGGGAAAGGGTTGCTTTGAGGCTGAAGACAGCAGGAAAGCCCGCAGCCCCCAGGTCTGTGGGGCTACGCAAGCGGTTCCCAAAGAGCTTTAGAACAAGGCATAGTTTTCCCTGCTGGCTCTCTGGGCGGGGGACCCATCTCCAGCCGTATGGCCATTTTTGAGCCTGGCGCGGCGCCAGGTGGGAAAGGGTGGCTTTGAGGCTGAAGGCAGGAGCAAAGCCTGCAGCCCCCAGGTCTGTGGTGCTACGCAAGCGGTTCCCAAAGAGCTTTAGAACAAGGCATAGTTTTCCCAGCTGGCTCTTAGGGCATGGGACCCATCTCCAGCCATAGGCCATTTTTGTGCCTGGCGCGAAGCCAAGTGGGAAAGGGTGCTGTCGAGGCTGAAGGCAGCAGGAAAGCCCGCAGCCCCCAGGTCTGTGGGGCTACGCAAGCGGTTCCCAAAGAGCTTTAGAACAAGGCATAGTTTTCCCTGCTGGCTCTTTGGGCGGGGGACCCATCTCCAGTCGTATGGCTATTTTTATGCCTGGCGTGTTGCGTAGTGGGAAAGGGTGGTTTTGAGGCTGAAGGCAGCAGGAAAGCCTGCAGCCCCCAGGTCTGTGGGGCTACGCAAGCGGTTCCCAAAGAGCTTTAGAACAAGGCATAGTTTTCCCTGCTGGCTCTTTGGGCGGGGGACCCATCTCCAGCCGTATGGCCATTTTTGTGCCTGGCCGGGGGCCAAGTGGGAAAGGGTGGTTTTGAGGCTGAAGGCAGCAGGAAAGCCCGCAGCCCCCACGTGTGTGGGGCTACGCAAGCGGTTCCCAAAGAGCTTTAGAACAAGGCATAGTTTTCCCTGCTGGCTCTTTGGGCATGGGACCCATCTCCAGCCATAGGCCATTTTTGTGCTTGATAGGGCGCCAAGTGGGAAAGGGTGGTGTCGAGGCTGAAGGCAGCAGGAAAGCCCGCAGCCCCCAGGTCTGTGGGGCTACGCAAGCGGTTCCCAAAGAGCTTTAGAACAAGGCATAGTTTTCCCTGCTGGCTCTTTGGGCATGGGACCCATCTCCACCCATAGGCCATTTTTGTGCCTGGCCGGGGGCCAAGTGGGAAAGGGTGGCTTTGAGGCTAAAGACAGCAGGAAAGCCTGCAGCCCCCAGGTCTGTGGGGCTACGCAAGCGGTTCCCAAAGAGCTTTAGAACAAGGCATAGTTTTCCCTGCTGGCTCTTTGGGTGGGGGACCCATCTCCAGCCGTATGGCCATTTTTGAGCCTGGAGCAGTGCCAAGTGGGAAAGGGTGGTTTTGAGGGTGAAGGCAGCAGGAAAGCCCGCAGCCCCCAGGTCTGTGGGGCTACGCAAGCGGTTCCCAAAGAGCTTTAGAACAAGGCATAGTTTTCCCTGCTGGCTCTCTGGGCGGGGGACCCATCTCCAGCCGTATGGCCATTTTTGTGCCTGGCGCGGCGCCAAGTGGGAAAGGGTGGTGTCGAGGCTGAAGGCAGCAGGAAAGCCCGCAGCCCCCACGTCTGTGGGGCCAAGCAAGCGGTTCCCAAAGAGCTTTAGAACAAGGCATAGTTTTCCCTGCTGGCTCTTTGGGCCTGGGACCCATCTCCAGCCATAGGCCATTTTTGTGCTTGATAGGGCGCCAAGTGGGAAAGGGTGGCTTTGAGGCTGAAGGCAGCAGGAAAGCCTGCAGCCCCCAAGTCTGTGGGGCTACGCAAGCAGTTCCCAAAGAGCTTTAGAACAAGGCATAGTTTTCCCTGCTGGCTCTTTGTTCGGGGGACCCATCTCCAGCCATAGGCCATTTTTGTGCCTGGCCCGGCGCCCAGTGGGAAAGGGTGGCTTTGAGGCTTGAAGGCAGCAGGAAAGCCCGCAGCCCCCAGGTCTGTGGGGCTACGCAAGCGGTTCCCAAAGAGCTTTAGAACAAGGCATAGTTTTCCCTGCTGGCTCTCTGGGCGGGGGACCCATCTCCAGCCGTATGGCCATTTTTGAGCCTGGCGCGGCGCCAAGTGGGAAAGGGTGGTGTCGAGGCTAAAGGCAGCAGGAAAGCCTGCAGCCCCCAGGTCTGTGGGGCTACGCAAGCGGTTCCCAAAGAGCTTTAGAACAAGGCATAGTTTTCCCTGCTGGCTCTCTGGGCGGGGGACCCATCTCCAGCCGTATGGCCATTTTTGAGCCTGGCGCGGCGCCAGGTGGGAAAGGGTGGCTTTGAGGCTGAAGGCAGCAGCAAAGCCTGCAGCCCCCAGGTCTGTGGTGCTACGCAAGCGGTTCCCAAAGAGCTTTAGAAGAAGGCATAGTTTTCCCAGCTGGCTCTTAGGGCATGGGACCCATCTCCAGCCATAGGCCATTTTTGTGCCTGGCGCGAAGCCAAGTGGGAAAGGGTGCTGTCGAGGCTGAAGGCAGCAGGAAAGCCCGCAGCCCCAAGGTCTGTGGGGCTACGCAAGCGGTTCCCAAAGAGCTTTAGAACAAGGCAGAGTTTTCCCTGCTGGCTCTTTGGGCGGGGGACCCATCTCCAGTCGTATGGCTATTTTTATGCCTGGCGCGTTGCGTAGTGGGAAAGGGTGGTTTTGAGGCTGAAGGCAGCAGGAAAGCCTGCAGCCCCCAGGTCTGTGGGGCTACGCAAGCGGTTCCCAAAGAGCTTTAGAACAAGGCATAGTTTTCCCTGCTGGCTCTTTGGGCGGGGGACCCATCTCCAGCCGTATGGCCATTTTTGTGCCTGGCCCGGCGCAAAGTGGGAAAGGGTGGCTTTGAGGCTGAAGGCAGCAGGAAAGCCCGCAGCCCCCAGGTCTGTGCGGCTACGCAAGCGGTTCCCAAAGAGCTTTAGAACAAGGCATAGTTTTCCCTGCTGGCTCTTTGGGTGGGGGACCCATCTCCAGCCGTACGGCCATTTTTGTGCCTGGCGCGGCGCCAAGAGGGAAAGGGTGGTGTCGAGGCTAAAGGCAGCAGGAAAGCCCGCAGCCCCCAGGTCTGTGGGGCTACGCAAGCGGTTCCCAAAGAGCTTTAGAACAAGGCATAGTTTTCCCTGCTGGCTCTTTGGGCATGGGACCCATCTCCACCCATAGGCCATTTTTGTGCCTGATAGGGCGCCAAGTGGGAAAGGGTGGCTTTGAGGCTGAAGACAGCAGGAAAGCCTGCAGCCCCCAGGTCTGTGGGGCTACGCAAGCGGTTCCCAAAGACCTTTAGAACAAGGCATAGTTTTCCCTGCTGTCTCTTTGGGCATGGGACCCATCTCCAGCCGTATGGCTATTTTTGTGCCTGACGCGGTGCGTAGTGGCATAGGGTGGTTTTGAGGCTGAAGGCAGCAGGAAAGCCCGCAGCCCCCACGTCTGTGGGGCCAAGCAAGCGGTTCCCAAAGAGCTTTAGAACAAGGCATAGTTTTCCCTGCTGGCTCTCTGGGCGGGGGACCCATCTCCAGCCGTATGGCCATTTTTGTGCCTGGCGCGGCGCCAAGTGGGTAAGGGTGGTGTCGAGGCTGAAGGCAGCAGCAAAGCCTGCAGCCCCCAGGTCTGTGGGGCCAAGCAAGCGGTTCCCAAAGAGCTTTAGAACAAGGCATAGTTTTCCCTGCTGGCTCTTTGGGCATGGGACCCATCTCCAGCCGTATGGCCATTTTTGTCCCTGGCCCGGCGCCAAGTGGGAAAGGGTGGCTTTGAGGCTGAAGGCAGCAGGAAAGCCCGCAGCCCCCAGGTCTGTGGGGCTACGCAAGCGGTTCCCAAAGAGCTTTAGAACAAGGCATAGTTTTCCCTGCTCGCTCTTTGGGCGGGGGACCCATCTCCAGCCATATGGCCATTTTTGTGCCTGGCGAAGCCCCAAGTGCGAAAGGGTGGCTTTGAGGCTGAAGGCAGCAGGAAAGCCCGCAGCCCCCAGGTCTGTGGGGCTACGCAAGCGGTTCCCAAAGAGCTTTAGAACAAGGCATAGTTTTCCCTGCTGGCTCTTTTGGCAGGGGACCCATCTCCAGCCGTATGGCCATTTTTGTGCCTGGCCCGGCGCCAAGTGGGAAAGGGTGGCTTTGAGACTGAAGGCAGCAGGAAAGCCCACAGCCCCCAGGTCTGTGGGGCTACGCAAGCGGTTCCCAAAGAGCTTTAGAACAAGGCATAGTTTTCCCTGCTGGCTCTCTGGGCGGGGGACCCATCTCCAGCCGTATGGCCATTTTTGAGCCTGGAGCAGTGCCAAGTGGGAAAGGGTGGTGTCGAGGCTGAAGGCAGCAGGAAAGCCCGCAGCCCCCAGGTCTGTGCGGCTACGCAAGCAGTTCCCAAAGAGCTTTAGAACAAGGCATAGTTTTCCCTGCTGGCTCTTTGGGCGGGGGACCCATCTCCAGCCATAGGCCATTTTTGTGCCTGGCCCGGCGCCCAGTGGGAAAGGGTGGCTTTGAGGCTTGAAGGCAGCAGGAAAGCCCGCAGCCCCCAGGTCTGTGGGGCTACGCAAGCGGTTCCCAAAGAGCTTTAGAACAAGGCATAATTTTCCCTGCTGGCTCTTTGGGCGGGGTACCCATCTCCAGCCATATGGCCATTTTTGTGCCTGGCGCAGCGCCAAGTGGGAAAGGGTGGTTTTGAGGCTGAAGGCAGCAGCAAAGCCTGCAACCCCCAGGTCTGTGGGGCTACGCAAGCGGTTCCCAAAGAGCTTTACAACAAGGCATAGTTTTCCCTGCTGGCTCTTTGGGCGGGGGACCCATCTCCAGCCGTATGGCCATTTTTTTGCCTGGCCGGGGGCCAAGTGGGAAAGGGTGGTTTTGAGGCTGAAGGCAGCAGGAAAGCCCGCAGCCCCCACGTGTGTGGGGCTACGCAAGCGGTTCCCAAAGAGCTTTAGAACAAGGCATAGTTTTCCCTGCTGGCTCTTTGGGCATGGGACCCATCTCCAGCCATAGGCCATTTTTGTGCTTGATAGGGCGCCAAGTGGGAAAGGGTGCTGTCGAGGCTGAAGGCAGCAGGAAAGCCCGCAGCCCCCAGGTCTGTGCGGCTACGCAAGCGGTTCCCAAAGAGCTTTAGAACAAGGCATAATTTTCCCTGCTGGCTCTTTGGGCGGGGGACCCGTCTCCAGCCGTATGGCCATTTTTGTGCCTGGCGCGGCGCCAAGAGGGAAAGGGTGGTGTCGAGGCTAAAGGCAGCAGGAAAGCCCGCAGCCCCCAGGTCTGTGGAGCTACGCAAGCAGTTCCCAAAGAGCTTTAGAACAAGGCATAGTTTTCCCTGCTGGCTCTTTGGGCGGGGGACCCATCTCCAGCCGTATGGCCATTTTTGTGCATGGCGCAGCGCCAAGTGGGAAAGGGTGGTTTTGAGGCTGAAGGCAGCAGGAAAGCCCGCAGCCCCCAGGTCTGTGGGGCTACGCAAGCGGTTCCCAAAGAGCTTTAGAACAAGGCATAGTTTTCCCTGCTGGCTCTTTGGGCATGGGACCCATCTCCACCCATAGGCCATTTTTGTGCCTAATAGGGCGCCAAGTGGGAAAGGGTGGCTTTGAGGCTAAAGACAGCAGGAAAGCCTGCAGCCCCCAGGTCTGTGGGGCTACGCAAGCGGTTCCCAAAGAGCTTTAGAACAAGGCATAGTTTTCCCTGCTGGCTCTTTGGGTGGGGGACCCATCTCCAGCCGTATGGCTATTCTTGTGCCTGACGCGGTGCGTAGTGGCATAGGGTGGTTTTGAGGCTGAAGGCAGCAGGAAAGCCCGCAGCCCCCACGTCTGTGGGGCCAAGAAAGCGGTTCCCAAAGAGCTTTAGAACAAGGCATAGTTTTCCCTGCTGGCTCTTTGGGCGGGGGACCCATCTCCAGCCGTATGGCCATTTTTGTGCCTGGCGCGGTGCGTAGTGGGAAAGGGTGGTTTTGACGCTGAAGGCAGCAGGAAAGCCCGCAGCCCCCAGGTCTGTGGGGCTACGCAAGCGGTTCACCAAAGAGCTTTAGAACAAGGCATAGTTTTCCCTGCTGGCTCTTTGGGCGGGGGACCCATCTCCAGCCGTATGGCCATTTTTGTCCCTGGCCCGGCGCCAAGTGGGAAAGGGTGGTGTTGGGGCTGAAGGCAGCAGCAAAGACTGCAGCCCCCAGGTCTGTGGGGCCAAGCAAGCGGTTCCCAAAGAGCTTTAGAACAAGGCATAGTTTTCCCTGCTGGCTCTTTGGGCGGGGGACCCATCTCCAGCCGTATGGCCATTTTTGTGCCTGGCACGGCGCCAAGTGGGAAAGGGTGGCTTTGAGGCTGAAGGCAGCAGGAAAGCCCGCAGCCCCCAGGTCTGTGGGGCTACGCAAGCGGTTCCCAAAGAGCTTTAGAACAAGGCATAGTTTTCCCTGCTGGCTCTTTGGGCGGGGGACCCATCTCCAGCCGTATGGCCATTTTTGTGCCTGGCGCGGCGCCAAGTGGGAAAGGGTGGTGTCGAGGCTGAAGGCAGCAGGAAAGCCCGCAGCCCCCAGGTCTGTGGGGCCAAGCAAGCGGTTCCCAAAGAGCTTTAGAACAAGGCATAGTTTTCCCTGCTGGCTCTTTGGGCATGGGACCCATCTCCAGCCATAGGCCATTTTTGTGCTTGATAGGGCGCCAAGTGGGAAAGGGTGGCTTTGAGGCTGAAGGCAGCAGCAAAGACTGCAGCCCCCAGGTCTGTGGGGCCAAGCAAGCGGTTCCCAAAGAGCTTTAGAACAAGGCATAGTTTTCCCTGCTGGCTCTTTGGGCGGGGGACCCATCTCCAGCCACAGGCCATTTTTGTGCCTGGCCCGGCGCCCAGTGGGAAAGGGTGGCTTTGAGGCTTGAAGGCAGCAGGAAAGCCCGCAGCCCCCAGGTCTGTAGGGCTACGCAAGCGGTTCCCAAAGAGCTTTAAAACAAGGCATAATTTTCCCTGCTGGCTCTTTGGGCGGGGGACCCATCTCCAGCCGTATGGCCATTTTTGTGCCTGGCCGGGAGCCAAGTGGGAAAGGGTGGTTTTGAGGCTGAAGGCAGCAGGAAAGCCCGCAGCCCCCAGGTCTGTGGGGCTACGCAAGCGGTTCCCAAAGAGCTTTAAAACAAGGCATAGTTTTCCCTGCTGGCTCTTTGGGCAGGGGACCCATCTCCAGCCATAGGCCATTTTTGTGCTTGATAGGGCGCCAAGTGGGAAAGGGTGGTGTCGAGGCTGAAGGCAGCAGCAAAGCCCGCAGCCCCCAGGTCTGTGGGGCTACGCAAGCGGTTCCCAAAGAGCTTTAGAACAAGGCATAGTTTTCCCTGCTGGCTCTCTGGGCGGGGGACCCATCTCCAGCCGTATGGCCATTTTTGAGCCTGGCGCGGCGCCAGGTGGGAAAGGGTGGCTTTGAGGCTGAAGGCAGGAGCAAAGCCTGCAGCCCCCAGGTCTGTGGTGCTACGCAAGCGGTTCCCAAAGAGCTTTAGAACAAGGCATAGTTTTCCCAGCTGGCTCTTAGGGCATGGGACCCATCTCCAGCCATAGGCCATTTTTGTGCCTGGCACGAAGCCAAGTGGGAAAGGGTGCTGTCGAGGCTGAAGGCAGCAGGAAAGCCTGAAGCCCCCAGGTGTGTGGGGCTACGCAAGCGGTTCCCAAAGAGCTTTAGAACAAGGCATAGTTTTCCCTGCTGGCTCTTTGGGCGGGGGACCCATCTCCAGCCGTATGGCTATTTTTGTGCCTGGCGCGGTGCGTAGTGGCATAGGATGGTTTTGAGGCTGAAGGCAGCAGGAAAGCCTGCAGCCCCCAGGTCTGTGCGGCTACACAAGCGGTTCCCAAAGAGCTTTAGAACAAGGCATAGTTTTCACTGCTGGCTCTTTGGGCGGGGGACCCATCTCCAGCCGTATGGCTATTTTTGTGCCTGGCGCGGTGCGTAGTGGCATAGGATGGTTTTGAGGCTGAAGGCAGCAGGAAAGCCTGCAGCCCCCAGGTCTGTGCGGCTACACAAGCGGATCACAAAGATCTTTAGAACAAGGCATAGTTTTCCCTGCTGGCTCTTTGGGCGGGGGACCCATCTCCAGCCGTACGGCCATTTTTGCGCCTGGCCCGGCGCAAAGTGGGAAAGGGTGGCTTTGAGGCTGAAGGCAGCAGCAAAGCCCGCAGCCCCCAGGTCTGTGCGGCTACGCAAGCGGTTCCCAAATAGCTTTAGAACAAGGCATAGTTTTCCCTGCTGGCTCTTTGGGCGGGAGACCCATCTCCAGCCATAGGCCATTTTTGTGCCTGGCGCGACGCCAAGTGGGAAAGGGTGTTGTCGAGGCTGAAGGCAGCAGGAAAGCCTGCAGCCCCCAGGTCTGTGGGGCCACACAAGCGGTTCCCAAAGAGCTTTAGAACAAGGCATAGTTTTCCCTGCTGGCTCTTTGGGCGGGAGACCCATCTCCAGCCGTATGGCCATTTTTGTGCCTGGCGCGGCGCCAAGTGGGAAAGGGTGGCTTTGAGGCTGAAGGCAGCAGCAAAGCCCGCAGCCCCCAGGTCTGTGGGGCTACGCAAGCAGTTCCCAAAGAGCTTTAGAACAAGGCATAATTTTCCCTGCTGGCTCTTTAGGCATGGGACCCATCTCCATCCATAGGCCATTTTTGTGCCTGATAGGGCGCCAAGTGGGAAAGGGTTGCTTTGAGGCTGAAGACAGCAGGAAAGCCCGCAGCCCCCAGGTCTGTGGGGCTACGCAAGCGGTTCCCAAAGAGCTTTAGAACAAGGCATAGTTTTCCCTGCTGGCTCTTTGGGCGGGGGACCCATCTGCAGACATATGGCCATTTTTGTGCCTGGCACGACGCCAAGTGGGAAAGGGTGGCTTTGACGCTGAAGGCAGCAGGAAAGCCCGCAGCCCCCAGGTCTGTGGGGCTACGCAAGCGGTTCCCAAAGAGCTTTAGAACAAGGCATAGTTTTCCCTACTGGCTCTTTGGGCGGGAGACCCATCTCCAGCCATAGGCCATTTTTGTGCCTGGCGCGACGCCAAGTGGGAAAGGGTGTTGTCGAGGCTGAAGGCAGCAGGAAAGACTGCAGCCCCCAGGTCTGTGGGGCTACGCAAGCGGTTCCCAAAGAGCTTTAGAACAAGGCATAGTTTTCCCTGCTGGCTCTTTGGGCATGGGACCCATCTCCAGCCATAGGCCATTTTTGTGCCTGGCGCGACGCCAAGTGGGAAAGGGTGGTGTCGAGGTTGAAGGCAGCAGGAAAGCCTGCAGCCCCCAGGTCTGTGGGGCTACACAAGCGGTTCCCAAAGAGCTTTAGAACAAGGCATAGTTTTCCCTGCTGGCTCTTTGGGCATGGGACCCATCTCCAGCCGTATGGCCATTTTTGTGCCTGGCGCGGCGCCAAGTGGGAAAGGGTGGTGTCGAGGCTGAAGGCAGCAGGAAAGCCCGCAGCCCCCAGGTCTCTGGGGCTACACAAGCGGTTCCCAAAGAGCTTTAGAACAAGGCATAGTTTTCCCTGCTGGCTCTTTGGGCGGGGGACCCATCTCCAGCTGTATGGCCATTTTTGTGCCTAGCGCGGCGCCAAATGGGAAAGGGTGGCTTTGAGGCTGAAGGCAGCAGGAAAGTCTGCAGCCCCCAGGTCTGTGGGGCTACGCAAGCGGTTCCCAAAGAGCTTTAGAACAAGGCATAGTCTTCCCTGCTGGCTCTCTGGGCCGGGGACCCATCTCCAGCCATAGGCCATTTTTGTGCCTGGCGCAGTGCCAAGTGGGAAAGGGTGGTGTCGAGGCTGAAGGCAGCAGCAAAGCCCGCAGCCCCCAGGTCTGTGGGGCTACGCAAGCGTTTCCCAAAGAGCTTTAGAACAAGGCATAGTTTTCCCTGCTGGCTCTTTGGGCGGGGGACCCATCTCCAGCCATAGGCCATTTTTGTGCCTGGCGCGGCGCCAAGTGGGAAAGGGTGGTGTCGAGGCTGAAGGCAGCAGGAAAGCCTGCAGGCCCCACGTCTGTGGGGCTACGCAAGTGGTTCCCAAAGAGCTTTAGAACAAGGCATAGTTTTCCCTGCTGGCTCTTTGGGCGGGGGACCCATCTCCAGCCATAGGCCATTTTTGTGCCTGGCGCGGCGCCAAGTGGGAAAGGGTGGCTTTGAGGCTGAAGGCAGCAGGAAAGCCTGCAGCCCCCAGGTCTGTGGGGCTACGCAAGCGGTTCCCAAAGAGCTTTAGAACAAGGCATAATTTTCCCTGCTGGCTCTTTGGGCGGGGGACCCATCTCCAGCCGTATGGCCATTTTTGTGCCTGGCCCGGCGCCAAGTGGGAAAGGGTGGTGTCGAGGCTGAAGGCAGCAGGAAAGCCCACAGCCCCCAGGTCTGTGGGGCTACGCAAGCGGTTCCCAAAGAGCTTTAGAACAAGGCATAGTTTTCCCTGCTGGCTCTTTGGGCGGGGGACCCATCTCCAGCCGTATGGCCATTTTTGTGCCTGGCGCGGTGCGTAGTGTGAAAGGGTGGTTTTGAGGCTGAAGGCAGCAGGAAAGCCTGCAGCCCACAGCTCTGTGGGGCCAAGGAAGCTGTTCCCAAAGAGCTTTAGAACAAGGCATAGTTTTCCGTGATGGCTCTTTGGGCATGGGACCCATCTCCAGCCATAGGCCATTTTTGTGCCTGGCGCGGTGCGTAGTGGGAAAGGGTGGCTTTGAGGCTGAAGGCAGCAGGAAAGCCCGCAGCCCCCAGGTCTGTGGGGCTACGCAAGCGGTTCCCAAAGAGCTTTAGAACAAGGCATAGTTTTCCTTGCTGGCTCTTTGGGCATGAGACCCATCTCCAGCCATAGGCCATTTTTGTGCCTGGCCCGGCGCCAAGTGGGAAAGGGTGGTGTCGAGGCTGAAGGCAGAAGCAAAGCCCGAAGCCCCCAGGTCTGTAGGGCTACGCAAGCGGTTCCCAAAGAGCTTTAGAACAAGGCATAGTTTTCCCTGCTGGCTCTTTGGGCGGGGGACCCATCTCCAGCCGTATGGCCATTTTTGTGCCTGGCGCGGCGCCCAGTGGGAAAGGGTGGTGTCGAGGCTGAAGGCAGCAGGAAAGCCCGCAGCTCCCAGGTCTGTGGAGCTACGCAAGTAGTTCCCAAAGAGCTTTAGAACAAGGCATAGTTTTCCTTGCTGGCTCTTTGGGCAGGGGACCCATCTCCAGCCATATGGCCATTTTTGTGCCTGATGCGGCGTCCAGTGGAAAAGGGTGGCTTTGAGGTTGAAGGCAGCAGCAAAGCCTGCAGCCCCCAGGTCTGTGGGGCTACGCAAGCGGTTCCCAAAGAGCTTTAGAACAAGGCATAGTTTTCCCTGCTGGCTCTTTGGGCGGGGGACCCATCTCCAGCCGTATGGCCATTTTTGTGCCTGGCGCGGTGCCAAGTGGGAAAGGGTGGTGTCGAGTCTGAAGGCAGCAGGAAAGCCCGCAGCCCCCAGGTCTGTGGGGCTACGCATGCGGTTCCCAAAGAGCTTTAGAACAAGGCATAGTTTTCCCTGCTTGTTCTTTGGGCGGGGGACCCATCTCCAGCCGTATGGCCATTTTTGTGCCTGGCGCGGCGTCAAGTGGGAATGGGTGGTGTCGAGTCTGAAGGCAGCAGGAAAGCCTGCAGCCCCCAGGTCTGTGGGGCTACGCAAGCGGTTCCCAAAGAGCTTTAGAACAAGGCATAGTTTTCCCTGCTGGCTCTTTGGGCGGGGGACCCATCTCCAATCGTATGGCCATTTTTGTGCCTGGCGCGGTGCGTAGTGGGAAAGGGTGGTTTTGAGGCTGAAGGCAGCAGGAAAGCCCGCAACCCCCAGGTCTGTGGGGCTACGCAAGCGGTTCCCAAAGAGCTTTAGAACAAGGCATAGTCTTCCCTGCTGGCTCTTTTGGCATGGGACCCATCTCCAGCCGTATGGCAATTTTTGTGCCTGGCCCGGCGCCAAGTGGGAAAGGGTGGTGTCGAGGCTGAAGGCAGCAGCAAAGCCCGCAGCCCCCAGGTCTGTGGGGCTACGCAAGCGGTTCCCAAAGAGCTTTAGAAGAAGGCATAGTTTTCCCTGCTGGCTCTTTGGGCGGGGGACCCATCTCCAGCCGTATGGCCATTTTTGTGCCTAGCGCGGCGCCAAGTGGGAAAGGGTGGTGTCGAGGCTGAAGGCAGCAGGAAAGCCCGCAGCCCCCAGGTCTGTGGGGCTACGCAAGCGGTTCCCAAAGAGCTTTAGAACAAGGCATAGTTTTCCCTGCTGGCTCTTTGGGCGGGGGACCTATCTCCAGCCGTATGGCCATTTTTGTGCCTGGCACGGCGCCAAGTGGGAAAGGGTGGCGTCGAGGCTGAAGGCAGCAGCAAAGCCCGCAGCCCCCAGGTCTGTAGGGCTACGCAAGCGGTTCCCAAAGAGCTTTAGAACAAGGCATAGTTTTCCCTGCTGGCTCTTTGGGCGGGGGACCCATCTCCAGCCGTATGGCCATTTTTGTGCCTGGCCCGGTGCCAAGTGTGAAAGGGTGGCTTTGAGGCTGAAGGCAGGAGCAAAGCCTGCAGCCCTAAGGTCTGTGGGGCTACGCAAGCGGTTCCCAAAGAGCTTTAGAACAAGGCATAGTTTTCCCTGCTGGCTGTTAGGGCATGGGACCCATCTCCAGCCATAGGCCATTTTTCTGCCAGGCGCGATGCCAAGTGGGAAAGGGTGGTGTCGAGTCTGAAGGCAGCAGGAAAGCCTGCAGCCCCCAGGTCTGTGGGGCTACGCAAGCGGTTCCCAAAGAGCTTTAGAACAAGGCATAGTTTTCCCTGCTGGCTCTTTGGGCGGGGGACCCATCTCCAGCCGTATGGCCAATTTGTGCCTAGCGCGACGCCAAGTGAGAAAGGGTGGCTTTGAGGCTGAAGGCAGCAGCAAAGCCCAAAGCCCCCAGGTCTGTGGGGCTACGCAAGCGGTTCCCAAAGAGCTTTAGAACAAGGCATAGTTTTCCCTGCTGGCTCTTTGGGCGGGGGACCCATCTCCAGCCGTATGGCCATTTTTGTGCCTGGCGCGGCGCCAAGTGGGAAAGGGTGGTGTCGAGGCTGAAGGCAGCAGGAGAGCCCGCAGACCCCAGGTCTGTGGGGCTACGCAAGCGGTTCCCAAAGAGCTTTAGAACAAGGCATAGTTTTCCCTGCTGGCTCTTTGGGCATGGGACCCATCTCCAGCCGTATGGCCATTTTTGTGCCTGGCGCAGTGCGTAGTGGGAAAGGGTGGTTTTGAGGCTGAAAGCAGCAGGAAAGCCTGCAGCCCCCAGGTCTGTGGGGCCAAGCAAGCGGTTCCCAAAGAGCTTTAGAACAAGGCATAGTTTTCCCTGCTGGCTCTTTGGGCATGGGACCCATCTCCAGCCATAGGCCATTTTTGTGCCTGATAGGGCGCCAAGTGGGAAAGGGTGGCTTTGAGGCTGAAGGCAGCAGGAAAGCCTGCAGCCCCAGGTCTGTAGGGCTACGCAAGCGGTTCCCAAAGAGCTTCAGAACAAGGCATAGTTTTCCCTGCTGGCTCTTTGGGCATGGGACCCATCTCCAGCCATAGGCCATTTTTCTGCCTGGCGCGGTGCCAAGTGGGAAAGGGTGGTGTCGAGTCTGAAGGCAGCAGGAAAGTCTGCAGCCCCCAGGTCTGTGGGGCTACGCAAGCGGTTCCCAAAGAGCTTTAGAACAAGGCATAGTTTTCCCTGCTGGCTCTTTGGGCGGGGGACCCATCTCCAGCCGTATGGCCAATTTGTGCCTAGCGCGACGCCAAGTGGGAAAGGGTGGCTTTGAGGCTGAAGGCAGCAGCAAAGCCTGCAGCCCCCAGGTCTGTGGGGCTACGCAAGCGGTTCCCAAAGAGCTTTAGAACAATGCATAGTTTTCCTTGCTGGGTCTTTGGGCATGGGACCCATCTCCAGCCATAGGCCATTTTTGTGCCTGATAGGGCGCCAAGTGGGAAAGGGTTGCTTTGAGGCTGAAGACAGCAGGAAAGCCCGCAGCCCCCAGGTCTGTGGGGCTACGCAAGCGGTTCCCAAAGAGCTTTAGAACAAGGCATAGTTTTCCCTGCTGGCTCTTTGGGCGGGGGACCCATCTGCAGACATATGGCCATTTTTGTGCCTGGCACGACGCCAAGTGGGAAAGGGTGGCTTTGACGCTGAAGGCAGCAGGAAAGCCCGCAGCCCCCAGGTCTGTGGGGCTACGCAAGCGGTTCCCAAAGAGCTTTAGAACAAGGCATAGTTTTCCCTACTGGCTCTTTGGGCGGGAGACCCATCTCCAGCCATAGGCCATTTTTGTGCCTGGCGCGACGCCAAGTGGGAAAGGGTGTTGTCGAGGCTGAAGGCAGCAGGAAAGCCCGCAGCCCCCAGGTCTGTGGGGCTACGCAAGCGGTTCCCAAAGAGCTTTAGAACAAGGCATAGTTTTCCCTGCTGGCTCTTTGGGCATGGGACCCATCTCCAGCCATAGGCCATTTTTCTGCCTGGCGCGACGCCAAGTGGGAAAGGGTGGTGTCGAGGTTGAAGGCAGCAGGAAAGCCTGCAGCCCCCAGGTCTGTGGGGCTACACAAGCGGTTCCCAAAGAGCTTTAGAACAAGGCATAGTTTTCCCTGCTGGCTCTTTGGGCATGGGACCCATCTCCAGCCGTATGGCCATTTTTGTGCCTGGCGCGGCGCCAAGTGGGAAAGGGTGGTGTCGAGGCTGAAGGCAGCAGGAAAGCCCGCAGCCCCCAGGTCTCTGGGGCTACGCAAGCGGTTCCCAAAGAGCTTTAGAACAAGGCATAGTTTTCCCTGCTGGCTCTTTGGGCGGGGGACCCATCTCCAGCCGTATGGCCATTTTTGTGCCTAGCGCGGCGCCAAATGGGAAAGGGTGGCTTTGAGGCTGAAGGCAGCAGGAAAGTCTGCAGCCCCCAGGTCTGTGGGGCTACGCAAGCGGTTCCCAAAGAGCTTTAGAACAAGGCATAGTCTTCCCTGCTGGCTCTTTGGGCGGGGGACCCATCTCCAGCCGTATGGCCATTTTTGTGCCTGGCGCGGCGCCAAGTGGGAAAGGGTGGTGTCGAGGCTGAAGGCAGCAGGAAAGCCCGCAGCCCCCAGGTCTGTGGGGCTACGCAAGCGGTTCCCAAAGAGCTTTAGAAGAAGGCATAGTTTTCCCTGCTGGCTCTTTGGGCGGGGGACCCATCTCCAGCCGTATGGCCATTTTTGTGCCTAGCGCGGCGCCAAGTGGGAAAGGGTGGTGTCGAGGCTGAAGGCAGCAGGAAAGCCCGCAGCCCCCAGGTCTGTGGGGCTACGCAAGCGGTTCCCAAAGAGCTTTAGAACAAGGCATAGTTTTCCCTGCTGGCTCTCTGGGCGGGGGACCCATCTCCAGCCGTATGGCCATTTTTGTGCCTGGCACGGCGCCAAGTGGGAAAGGGTGGTGTCGAGGCTGAAGGCAGCAGGAAAGCCCGCAGCCCCCAGCTCTGTAGGGCTACGCAAGCGGTTCCCAAAGAGCTTTAGAACAAGGCATAGTTTTCCCTGCTGGCTCTTTGGGCGGGGGACCCATCTCCAGCCGTATGGCCATTTTTGTGCCTGGCGCGGTGCCAAGTGTGAAAGGGTGGCTTTGAGGCTGAAGGCAGCAGCAAAGCCTGCAGGCCCCACGTCTGTGGGGCCACGCAAGCGGTTCCCAAAGAGCTTTAGAACAAGGCATAGTTTTCCTTGCTGGGTCTTTGGGCATGGGACCGATCTCCAGCCATAGGCCATTTTTTTGCCTGATGGAGTGCCAAGTGGGAAAGGGTGGCTTTGAGGCTGAAGGCAGCAGGAAAGCCTGCAGCCCCCAGGTCTGTGGGGCTACGCAAGCGGTTCCCAAAGAGCTTTAGAACAAGGCATAGTTTTCCTTGCTGGCTCTTTGGGCATGGGACCCATCTCCAGCCATAGGCCATTTTTGTGCCTGATGCGGCGCCAAGTGGGAAAGGGTGGCTTTGAGGCTGAAGGCAGCAGGAAAGCCCGCAGCCCCCAGGTCTGTGCGGCTACGCAAGCGGTTCCCAAAGAGCTTTAGAACAAGGCATAATTTTCCCTGCTGGCTCTCTGGGCGGGGGACCCATCTCCAGCCGTATGGCCATTTTTGTGCCTAGCGCGACGCCAAGTGGGAAAGGGTGGCTTTGAGGCTGAAGGCAGCAGCAAAGCCCGCAGCCCCCAGGTCTGTGGGGCTACGCAAGCGGTTCCCAAAGAGCTTTAGAACAAGGCATAGTTTTCCCTGCTGGCTCTTTGGGCATGGGACCCATCTCCAGCCATAGGCCATTTTTGTGCCTGGCGCGACGCCAAGTGGGAAAGGGTGGCTTTGAGGCTGAAGGCAGCAGGAAAGCCCGCAGCGCCAGGTCTGTGCGGCTACGCAAGCGGTTCCCAAAGAGCTTTAGAACAAGGCATAATTTTCCTTGCTGGCTCTCTGGGCGGGGGACCCATCTCCAGCCGTATGGCCATTTTTGTGCCTGGCGCGGCGCCAAGTGGGAAAGGGTGTTGTCGAGGCTGAAGGCAGCAGGAAAGCCCGCAGCCCCCAGGTCTGTGGGGCTACGCAAGCGGTTCCCAAAGAGCTTTAGAACAAGGCATAGTTTTCCCTGCTGGCTCTTTGGGCGGGGGACCCATCTCCAGCCGTATGGCCATTTTTGTGCCTGGCGCGGCGCCAAGTGGGAAAGGGTGGTTTTGAGGCTGAAGGCAGCAGGAAAGCCCGCAGCCCCCAGGTCTGTGGGGCTACGCAAGCGGTTCCCAAAGAGCTTTAGAACAAGGCATAGTTTTCCCTGCTGGCTCTTTGGGCGGGGGACCCATCTCCAGCCGTATGGCCATTTTTGTGCCTGGCCCGGCGCCAAGCGGGAAACGGTGGCTTTGAGGCTGAAGGCAGCAGCAAAGCCCACACCCCCAGGTCTGTGGGGCTACGCAAGCGGTTCCCAAAGAGCTTTAGAAAAAGGCATAGTTTTCCCTGCTGGCTCTTTGGGCGGGGGACCCATCTCCAGCCGTATGGCCATTTTTGTGCTTGGCGCGGCGCCAAGTGGGAAAGGGTGGTTTTGACGCTGAAGGCAGCAGGAAAGCCCGCAGCCCCCAGGTCTGTGCGGCTACGCAAGCGGTTCCCAAAGAGCTTTAGAACAAGGCATAGTTTTCCCTGCTGGCTCTTTGGGCGGGGGACCCATCTCCAGCCGTATGGCCATTTTTGTGCCTGGCGCGGCGCCAAGTGGGAAAGGGTGGTTTTGAGGCTGAAGGCAGCAGGAAAGCCTGCAGCCCCCAGGTCTGTGGGGCCAAGCAAGCGGTTCCCAAAGAGCTTTAGAACAAGGCATAGTTTTCCCTGATGGCTCTTTGGGCATGGGACCCATCTCCAGCCATAGGCCATTTTTGTGCCTGGCGCGGCGCCAAGTGGGAAAGGGTGGCTTTGAGGCTGAAGGCAGCAGGAAAGCCTGCAGCCCCCAGGTCTCTGGGGCTACGCAAGCAGTTCCCAAAGAGCTTTAGAACAAGGCATAATTTTCCCTGCTGGCTCTCTGGGCGGGGGACCCATCTCCAGCCTTAGGCCGTTTTTGTGCCTGGCGCGGCGCCAATTGGGAAAGGGTGCTGTCGAGGCTGAAGGCAGCAGCAA
The DNA here is from genome assembly GCF_028500815.1 of Rissa tridactyla. Classification (NCBI taxonomy): domain Eukaryota; kingdom Metazoa; phylum Chordata; class Aves; order Charadriiformes; family Laridae; genus Rissa; species Rissa tridactyla. Next base: position 60,809 of record NW_026529512.1, read on the forward strand.
AGCCTGCAGCCCCCAGGTCTGTGGGGCTATGCAAGCGGTTCCCAAAGAGCTTTAGAACAAGGCATAGTTTTCCCTGCTGGCTCTTTGGGCGGGGGACCCATCTCCAGTCGTATGGCTATTTCTATGCCTAGCGCGGTGCGTAGTGGGAAAGGGTGGTTTTGAGGCTGAAGGCAGCAGGAAAGCCCGCAGCCCCCAGGTCTGTGGGGCTACGCAAGCAGTTCCCAAAGAGCTTTAGAACAAGGCATAATTTTCCCTGCTGTCTCTTTGGGCGGGGGACCCATCTCCAGCCATAGGCCATTTTTGTGCCTGGCGCGGCGCCAAGTGGGAAAGGGTGGTGTGGAGGCTGAATGCAGCAGGAAAGCCCGCAGCCCCCAGGTCTGTGCGGCTACGCAAGCGGTTCCCAAAGAGCTTTAGAACAAGGCAAAATTTTCCTTGCTGGCTCTCTGGGCGGGGGACCCATCTCCAGCCGTATGGCCATTTTTGTGCCTAGCGCGACGCCAAGTGGGAAAGGGTGGCTTTGAGGCTGAAGGCAGCAGCAAAGCCTGCAGCCCCCAGGTCTGTGGGGCTACGCAAGCGGTTCCCAAAGAGCTTTAGAACAAGGCATAGTTTTCCCTGCTGGCTCTTTGGGCATGGGACCCATCTCCAGCCATAGGCCATTTTTGTGCCTGGCGCGACACCAAGTGGGAAAGGGTGGCTTTGAGGCTGAAGGCAGCAGGAAAGCCCGCAGCCCCCAGGTCTGTGGGGCTACGCAAGCGGTTCCCAAAGAGCTTTAGAACAAGGCATAATTTTCCTTGCTGGCTCTCTGGGCGGGGGACCCATCTCCAGCCGTATGGCCATTTTTGTGCCTGGCGCGGCGCCAAGTGGGAAAGGGTGGTGTCGAGGCTGAAGGCAGCAGGAAAGCCCGCAGCCCCCAGGTCTGTGGGGCTACGCAAGCGGTTCCCAAAGAGCTTTAGAACAAGGCCTAGTTTTCCCTGCTGGCTCTTTGGGCGGGGGACCCATCTCCAGCCGTATGGCCATTTTTGTGCCTGGCGCGGTGCGTAGTGGGAAAGGGTGGTTTTGAGGCTGAAGGCAGCAGGAAAGCCTGCAGCCCCCAGGTCTGTGGGGCCAAGCAAGCGGTTCCCAAAGAGCTTTAGAACAAGGCATAGTTTTCCCTGATGGCTCTTTGGGCATGGGACCCATCTCCAGCCATAGGCCATTTTTGTGCCTGATAGGGCGCCAAGTGGGAAAGGGTGGCTTTGAGGCTGAAGGCAGCAGGAAAGCCTGCAGCCCCCAGGTCTGTGGGGCTACGCAAGCGGTTCCCAAAGAGCTTTAGAAGAAGGCATAGTTTTCCCTGCTGGCTCTTTGGGCGGGGGACCCATCTCCAGCCGTATGGCCATTTTTGTGCCTGGCGCGGCGCCAAGTGGGAAAGGGTGGTTTTGAGGCTGAAGGCAGCAGCAAAGCCTGCAGCCCCCAGGTCTGTGGGGCCAAGCAAGCTGTTCCCAAAGAGCTTTAGAACAAGGCATAGTTTTCCCTGCTGGCTCTTTGGGCATGGGACCCATCTCCAGCCATAGGCCATTTTTGTGCCTGGCGCGGCGCCAAGTGGGAAAGGGTGGCTTTGAGGCTGAAGGCAGCAGCAAAGCCTGCAGGCCCCACGTCTGTGGGGCCACGCAAGCGGTTCCCAAAGAGCTTTAGAACAAGGCATAGTTTTCCTTGCTGGGTCTTTGGGCATGGGACCGATCTCCAGCCATAGGCCATTTTTTTGCCTGATGGAGTGCCAAGTGGGAAAGGGTGGCTTTGAGGCTGAAGGCAGCAGGAAAGCCTGCAGCCCCCAGGTCTGTGGGGCTACGCAAGCGGTTCCCAAAGAGCTTTAGAACAAGGCATAGTTTTCCTTGCTGGCTCTTTGGGCATGGGACCCATCTCCAGCAATAGGCCATTTTTGTGCCTGATGCGGCGCCAAGTGGGAAAGGGTGGCTTTGAGGCTGAAGGCAGCAGGAAAGCCCGCAGCCCCCAGGTCTGTGCGGCTACGCAAGCGGTTCCCAAAGAGCTTTAGAACAAGGCATAGTTTTCCCTGCTGGCTCTTTGGGCATGGGACCCATCTCCAGCCATAGGCCATTTTTGTGCCTGGCGCGACGCCAAGTGGGAAAGGGTGGCTTTGAGGCTGAAGGCAGCAGGAAAGCCCGCAGCGCCAGGTCTGTGCGGCTACGCAAGCGGTTCCCAAAGAGCTTTAGAACAAGGCATAATTTTCCTTGCTGGCTCTCTGGGCGGGGGACCCATCTCCAGCCGTATGGCCATTTTTGTGCCTGGCGCGGCGCCAAGTGGGAAAGGGTTGCTTTGAGGCTGAAGACAGCAGGAAAGCCCGCAGCCCCCAGGTCTGTGGGGCTACGCAAGCGGTTCCCAAAGAGCTTTAGAACAAGGCATAGTTTTCCCTGCTGGCTCTTTGGGCGGGGGACCCATCTGCAGACATATGGCCATTTTTGTGCCTGGCACGACGCCAAGTGGGAAAGGGTGGCTTTGACGCTGAAGGCAGCAGGAAAGCCCGCAGCCCCCAGGTCTGTGGGGCTACGCAAGCGGTTCCCAAAGAGCTTTAGAACAAGGCATAGTCTTCCCTGCTGGCTCTCTGGGCCGGGGACCCATCTCCAGCCATAGGCCATTTTTGTGCCTGGCGCAGTGCCAAGTGGGAAAGGGTGGTGTCGAGGCTGAAGGCAGCAGCAAAGCCCGCAGCCCCCAGGTCTGTGGGGCTACGCAAGCGGTTCCCAAAGAGCTTTAGAAGAAGGCATAGTTTTCCCTGCTGGCTCTTTGGGCGGGGGACCCATCTCCAGCCGTATGGCCATTTTTGTGCCTAGCGCGGCGCCAAGTGGGAAAGGGTGGTGTCGAGGCTGAAGGCAGCAGGAAAGCCTGCAGCCCCCAGGTCTGTGGGGCTACGCAAGCGGTTCCCAAAGAGCTTTAGAACAAGGCATAGTTTTCCCTGCTGGCTCTCTGGGCGGGGGACCCATCTCCAGCCGTATGGCCATTTTTGTGCCTGGCACGGCGCCAAGTGGGAAAGGGTGGTGTCGAGGCTGAAGGCAGCAGGAAAGCCCGCAGCCCCCAGGTCTGTGGGGCTACGCAAGCGGTTCCCAAAGAGCTTTAGAACAAGGCATAGTTTTCCCTGCTGGCTCTCTGGGCGGGGGACCCATCTCCAGCCGTATGGCCATTTTTGTGCCTGGCACGGCGCCAAGTGGGAAAGGGTGGTGTCGAGGCTGAAGGCAGCAGGAAAGCCCGCAGCCCCCAGGTCTGTAGGGCTACGCAAGCGGTTCCCAAAGAGCTTTAGAACAAGGCATAGTTTTCCCTGCTGGCTCTTTGGGCGGGGGACCCATCTCCAGCCGTATTGCCATTTTTGTGCCTGGCGCGGTGCCAAGTGTGAAAGGGTGGCTTTGAGGCTGAAGGCAGCAGCAAAGCCTGCAGGCCCCACGTCTGTGGGGCCACGCAAGCGGTTCCCAAAGAGCTTTAGAACAAGGCATAGTTTTCCTTGCTGGGTCTTTGGGCATGGGACCGATCTCCAGCCATAGGCCATTTTTTTGCCTGATGGAGTGCCAAGTGGGAAAGGGTGGCTTTGAGGCTGAAGGCAGCAGGAAAGCCTGCAGCCCCCAGGTCTGTGTGGGCTACGCAAGCGGTTCCCAAAGAGCTTTAGAACAAGGCATAGTTTTCCTTGCTGGCTCTTTGGGCATGGGACCCATCTCCAGCCATAGGCCATTTTTGTGCCTGATGCGGCGCCAAGTGGGAAAGGGTGGCTTTGAGGCTGAAGGCAGCAGGAAAGCCCGCAGCCCCCAGGTCTGTGCGGCTACGCAAGCGGTTCCCAAAGAGCTTTAGAACAAGGCATAATTTTCCCTGCTGGCTCTCTGGGCGGGGGACCCATCTCCAGCCGTATGGCCATTTTTGTGCCTAGCGCGACGCCAAGTGGGAAAGGGTGGCTTTGAGGCTGAAGGCAGCAGGAAAGCCCGCAGCCCCCAGGTCTGTGGGGCTACGCAAGCGGTTCCCAAAGAGCTTTAGAACAAGGCATAGTTTTCCCTGCTGGCTCTTTGGGCATGGGACCCATCTCCAGCCATAGGCCATTTTTGTGCCTGGCGCGACGCCAAGTGGGAAAGGGTGGCTTTGAGGCTGAAGGCAGCAGGAAAGCCCGCAGCGCCAGGTCTGTGCGGCTACGCAAGCGGTTCCCAAAGAGCTTTAGAACAAGGCATAATTTTCCTTGCTGGCTCTCTGGGCGGGGGACCCATCTCCAGCCGTATGGCCATTTTTGTGCCTGGCGCGGCGCCAAGTGGGAAAGGGTGTTGTCGAGGCTGAAGGCAGCAGGAAAGCCCGCAGCCCCCAGGTCTGTGGGGCTACGCAAGCGGTTCCCAAAGAGCTTTAGAACAAGGCATAGTTTTCCCTGCTGGCTCTTTGGGCGGGGGACCCATCTCCAGCCGTATGGCCATTTTTGTGCCTGGCGCGGCGCCAAGTGGGAAAGGGTGGTTTTGAGGCTGAAGGCAGCAGGAAAGCCCGCAGCCCCCAGGTCTGTGGGGCTACGCAAGCGGTTCCCAAAGAGCTTTAGAACAAGGCATAGTTTTCCCTGCTGGCTCTTTGGGCGGGGGACCCATCTCCAGCCGTATGGCCATTTTTGTGCCTGGCCCGGCGCCAAGCGGGAAACGGTGGCTTTGAGGCTGAAGGCAGCAGCAAAGCCCACACCCCCAGGTCTGTGGGGCTACGCAAGCGGTTCCCAAAGAGCTTTAGAAAAAGGCATAGTTTTCCCTGCTGGCTCTTTGGGCGGGGGACCCATCTCCAGCCGTATGGCCATTTTTGTGCTTGGCGCGGCGCCAAGTGGGAAAGGGTGGTTTTGACGCTGAAGGCAGCAGGAAAGCCCGCAGCCCCCAGGTCTGTGCGGCTACGCAAGCGGTTCCCAAAGAGCTTTAGAACAAGGCATAGTTTTCCCTGCTGGCTCTTTGGGCGGGGGACCCATCTCCAGTCGTATGGCTATTTCTATGCCTAGCGCGGTGCGTAGTGGGAAAGGGTGGTTTTGAGGCTGAAGGCAGCAGGAAAGCCCGCAGCCCCCAGGTCTGTGGGACTACGCAAGCAGTTCCCAAAGAGCTTTAGAACAAGGCATAATTTTCCCTGCTGTCTCTTTGGGCGGGGGACCCATCTCCAGCCATAGGCCATTTTTGTGCCTGGCGCGGCGCCAAGTGGGAAAGCGTGGTGTGGAGGCTGAATGCAGCAGGAAAGCCCGCAGCCCCCAGGTCTGTGCGGCTACGCAAGCGGTTCCCAAAGAGCTTTAGAACAAGGCAAAATTTTCCTTGCTGGCTCTCTGGGCGGGGGACCCATCTCCAGCCGTATGGCCATTTTTGTGCCTAGCGCGACGCCAAGTGGGAAAGGGTGGCTTTGAGGCTGAAGGCAGCAGCAAAGCCTGCAGCCCCCAGGTCTGTGGGGCTACGCAAGCGGTTCCCAAAGAGCTTTAGAACAAGGCATAGTTTTCCCTGCTGGCTCTTTGGGCATGGGACCCATCTCCAGCCATAGGCCATTTTTGTGCCTGGCGCGACACCAAGTGGGAAAGGGTGGCTTTGAGGCTGAAGGCAGCAGGAAAGCCCGCAGCCCCCAGGTCTGTGGGGCTACGCAAGCGGTTCCCAAAGAGCTTTAGAACAAGGCATAATTTTCCTTGCTGGCTCTCTGGGCGGGGGACCCATCTCCAGCCGTATGGCCATTTTTGTGCCTGGCGCGGCGCCAAGTGGGAAAGGGTGGTGTCGAGGCTGAAGGCAGCAGGAAAGCCCGCAGCCCCCAGGTCTGTGGGGCTACGCAAGCGGTTCCCAAAGAGCTTTAGAACAAGGCCTAGTTTTCCCTGCTGGCTCTTTGGGCGGGGGACCCATCTCCAGCCGTATGGCCATTTTTGTGCCTGGCGCGGTGCGTAGTGGGAAAGGGTGGTTTTGAGGCTGAAGGCAGCAGGAAAGCCTGCAGCCCCCAGGTCTGTGGGGCCAAGCAAGCGGTTCCCAAAGAGCTTTAGAACAAGGCATAGTTTTCCCTGATGGCTCTTTGGGCATGGGACCCATCTCCAGCCATAGGCCATTTTTGTGCCTGATAGGGCGCCAAGTGGGAAAGGGTGGCTTTGAGGCTGAAGGCAGCAGGAAAGCCTGCAGCCCCCAGGTCTGTGGGGCTACGCAAGCGGTTCCCAAAGAGCTTTAGAAGAAGGCATAGTTTTCCCTGCTGGCTCTTTGGACGGGGGACCCATTTCCAGCCGTATGGCCATTTTTGTGCCTGGCGCGGTGCGTAGTGGTAAAGGGTGGTTTTGACGCTGAAGGCAGCAGGAAAGCCCGCAGCCCCCAGGTCTGTGCGGCTACGCAAGCGGTTCCCAAAGAGCTTTAGAACAAGGCATAGTTTTCCCTGCTGGCTCTTTGGGCGGGGGACCCATCTCCAGCCGTATGGCCATTTTTGTGCCTGGCGCGGCGCCAAGTGGGAAAGGGTGGTTTTGAGGCTGAAGGCAGCAGCAAAGCCTGCAGCCCCCAGGTCTGTGGGGCCAAGCAAGCTGTTCCCAAAGAGCTTTAGAACAAGGCATAGTTTTCCCTGCTGGCTCTTTGGGCATGGGACCCATCTCCAGCCATAGGCCATTTTTGTGCCTGGCGCGGCGCCAAGTGGGAAAGGGTGGCTTTGAGGCTGAAGGCAGCAGCAAAGCCTGCAGGCCCCACGTCTGTGGGGCCACGCAAGCGGTTCCCAAAGAGCTTTAGAACAAGGCATAGTTTTCCTTGCTGGGTCTTTGGGCATGGGACCGATCTCCAGCCATAGGCCATTTTTTTGCCTGATGGAGTGCCAAGTGGGAAAGGGTGGCTTTGAGGCTGAAGGCAGCAGGAAAGCCTGCAGCCCCCAGGTCTGTGGGGCTACGCAAGCGGTTCCCAAAGAGCTTTAGAACAAGGCATAGTTTTCCTTGCTGGCTCTTTGGGCATGGGACCCATCTCCAGCCATAGGCCATTTTTGTGCCTGATGCGGCGCCAAGTGGGAAAGGGTGGCTTTGAGGCTGAAGGCAGCAGGAAAGCCCGCAGCCCCCAGGTCTGTGCGGCTACGCAAGCGGTTCCCAAAGAGCTTTAGAACAAGGCATAGTTTTCCCTGCTGGCTCTTTGGGCATGGGACCCATCTCCAGCCATAGGCCATTTTTGTGCCTGGCGCGACGCCAAGTGGGAAAGGGTGGCTTTGAGGCTGAAGGCAGCAGGAAAGCCCGCAGCGCCAGGTCTGTGCGGCTACGCAAGCGGTTCCCAAAGAGCTTTAGAACAAGGCATAATTTTCCTTGCTGGCTCTCTGGGCGGGGGACCCATCTCCAGCCGTATGGCCATTTTTGTGCCTGGCGCGGCGCCAAGTGGGAAAGGGTTGCTTTGAGGCTGAAGACAGCAGGAAAGCCCGCAGCCCCCAGGTCTGTGGGGCTACGCAAGCGGTTCCCAAAGAGCTTTAGAACAAGGCATAGTTTTCCCTGCTGGCTCTTTGGGCGGGGGACCCATCTGCAGACATATGGCCATTTTTGTGCCTGGCACGACGCCAAGTGGGAAAGGGTGGCTTTGACGCTGAAGGCAGCAGGAAAGCCCGCAGCCCCCAGGTCTGTGGGGCTACGCAAGCGGTTCCCAAAGAGCTTTAGAACAAGGCATAGTTTTCCCTACTGGCTCTTTGGGCGGGAGACCCATCTCCAGCCATAGGCCATTTTTGTGCCTGGCGCGACGCCAAGTGGGAAAGGGTGTTGTCGAGGCTGAAGGCAGCAGGAAAGCCCGCAACCCCCAGGTCTGTGGGGCTACGCAAGCGGTTCCCAAAGAGCTTTAGAACAAGGCATAGTTTTCCCTGCTGGCTCTTTGGGCATGGGACCCATCTCCAGCCATAGGCCATTTTTGTGCCTGGCGCGACGCCAAGTGGGAAAGGGTGGTGTCGAGGTTGAAGGCAGCAGGAAAGCCTGCAGCCCCCAGGTCTGTGGGGCTACACAAGCGGTTCCCAAAGAGCTTTAGAAGAAGGCATAGTTTTCCCTGCTGGCTCTTTGGGCATGGGACCCATCTCCAGCCGTATGGCCATTTTTGTGCCTGGCGCGGCGCCAAGTGGGAAAGGGTGGTGTCGAGGCTGAAGGCAGCAGGAAAGCCCGCAGCCCCCAGGTCTCTGGGGCTACGCAAGCGGTTCCCAAAGAGCTTTAGAACAAGGCATAGTTTTCCCTGCTGGCTCTTTGGGCGGGGGACCCATCTCCAGCCGTATGGCCATTTTTGTGCCTAGCGCGGCGCCAAATGGGAAAGGGTGGCTTTGAGGCTGAAGGCAGCAGGAAAGTCTGCAGCCCCCAGGTCTGTGGGGCTACGCAAGCGGTTCCCAAAGAGCTTTAGAACAAGGCATAGTCTTCCCTGCTGGCTCTCTGGGCCGGGGACCCATCTCCAGCCATAGGCCATTTTTGTGCCTGGCGCAGTGCCAAGTGGGAAAGGGTGGTGTCGAGGCTGAAGGCAGCAGCAAAGCCCGCAGCCCCCAGGTCTGTGGGGCTACGCAAGCGTTTCCCAAAGAGCTTTAGAAGAAGGCATAGTTTTCCCTGCTGGCTCTTTGGGCGGGGGACCCATCTCCAGCCATAGGCCATTTTTGTGCCTGGCGCGGCGCCAAGTGGGAAAGGGTGGTGTCGAGGCTGAAGGCAGCAGGAAAGCCTGCAGGCCCCAGGTCTGTGGGGCTACGCAAGTGGTTCCCAAAGAGCTTTAGAACAAGGCATAGTTTTCCCTGCTGGCTCTTTGGGCGGGGGACCCATCTCCAGCCATAGGCCATTTTTGTGCCTGGCGCGGCGCCAAGTGGGAAAGGGTGGCTTTGAGGCTGAAGGCAGCAGGAAAGCCTGCAGCCCCCAGGTCTGTGGGGCTACGCAAGCGGTTCCCAAAGAGCTTTAGAACAAGGCATAGTTTTCCCTGCTGGCTCTTTGGGCGGGGGACCCATCTCCAGCCGTATGGCCATTTTTGTGCCTGGCCCGGCGCCAAGTGGGAAAGGGTGGTGTCGAGGCTGAAGGCAGCAGGAAAGCCCACAGCCCCCAGGTCTGTGGGGCTACGCAAGCGGTTCCCAAAGAGCTTTAGAACAAGGCATAGTTTTCCCTGCTGGCTCTTTGGGCGGGGGACCCATCTCCAGCCGTATGGCCATTTTTGTGCCTGGCGCGGTGCGTAGTGTGAAAGGGTGGTTTTGAGGCTGAAGGCAGCAGGAAAGCCTGCAGCCCACAGCTCTGTGGGGCCAAGGAAGCTGTTCCCAAAGAGCTTTAGAACAAGGCATAGTTTTCCCTGCTTGTTCTTTGGGCGGGGGACCCATCTCCAGCCGTATGGCCATTTTTGTGCCTGGCGCGGCGCCAAGTGGGAATGGGTGGTGTCGAGGCTGAAGGCAGCAGCAAAGCCCGCAGCCCCCAGGTCTGTGGGGCTACGCAAGCGGTTCCCAAAGAGCTTTAGAACAAGGCATAGTTTTCCCTGCTGGCTCGTTGGGCGGGGGACCCACCTCCAATCGTATGGCCATTTTTGTGCCTGGCGCGGTGCGTAGTGGGAAAGGGTGGTTTTGACGCTGAAGGCAGCAGGAAAGCCCGCAACCCCCAGGTCTGTGGGGCTACGCAAGCGGTTCCCAAAGAGCTTTAGAACAAGGCATAGTCTTCCCTGCTGGCTCTTTTGGCATGGGACCCATCTCCAGCCGTATGGCAATTTTTGTGCCTGGCCCGGCGCCAAGTGGGAAAGGGTGGTTTTGAGGCTGAAGGCAGCAGGAAAGCCCGCAGCCCCCAGGTCTGTGGGGTTACGCAAGCGGTTCCCAAAGAGCTTTAGAACAAGGCATAGTTTTCCCTGCTGGCTCCTTGGGCGGGGGACCCATCTCCAGCCGTATGGCCATTTTTGTGCCTGGCGCGGCGCCCAGTGGGAAAGGGTGGTGTCGAGGCTGAAGGCAGCAGGAAAGCCCGCAGCTCCCAGGTCTGTGGAGCTACGCAAGCGGTTCCCAAAGAGCTTTAGAAGAAGGCATAGTTTTCCTTGCTGGCTCTTTGGGCAGGGGACCCATCTCCAGCCATATGGCCATTTTTGTGCCTGATGCGGCGTCCAGTGGAAAAGGGTGGCTTTGAGGTTGAAGGCAGCAGCAAAGCCTGCAGCCCCCAGGTCTGTGGGGCTACGCAAGCGGTTCCCAAAGAGCTTTAGAACAAGGCATAGTTTTCCCTGCTGGCTCTTTGGGCGGGGGACCCATCTCCAGCTGTATGGCCATTTTTGTGCCTGGCGCGGTGCCAAGTGGGAAAGGGTGGTGTCGAGTCTGAAGGCAGCAGGAAAGCCCGCAGCCCCCAGGTCTGTGGGGCTACGCAAGCGGTTCCCAAAGAGCTTTAGAACAAGGCATAGTTTTCCCTGCTGGCTCGTTGGGCGGGGGACCCATCTCCAATCGTATGGCCATTTTTGTGCCTGGCGCGGTGCGTAGTGGGAAAGGGTGGTTTTGACGCTGAAGGCAGCAGGAAAGCCCGCAACCCCCAGGTCTGTGGGGCTACGCAAGCGGTTCCCAAAGAGCTTTAGAACAAGGCATAGTCTTCCCTGCTGGCTCTTTTGGCATGGGACCCATCTCCAGCCGTATGGCAATTTTTGTGCCTGGCCCGGCGCCAAGTGGGAAAGGGTGGTTTTGAGGCTGAAGGCAGCAGCAAAGCCCGCAGCCCCCAGGTCTGTGGGGCTACGCAAGCGGTTCCCAAAGAGCTTTAGAACAAGGCATAGTTTTCCCTGCTGGCTCTTTGGGCGGGGGACCCATCTCCAGCCGTATGGCCATTTTTGTGCCTGGCGCGACGCCAAGTGGGAAAGGGTGGTGTCGAGGCTGAAGGCAGCAGCAAAGCCCGCAGCCCCCAGGTCTGTGGGGCTACGCAAGCGGTTCCCAAAGAGCTTTAGAAGAAGGCATAGTTTTCCCTGCTGGCTCTTTGGGCGGGGGACCCATCTCCAGCCGTATGGCCATTTTTGTGCCTAGCGCGGCGCCAAGTGGGAAAGGGTGGTGTCGAGGCTGAAGGCAGCAGGAAAGCCCGCAGCCCCCAGGTCTGTGGGGCTACGCAAGCGGTTCCCAAAGAGCTTTAGAACAAGGCATAGTTTTCCCTGCTGGCTCTTTGGGCGGGGGACCCATCTCCAGCCGTATGGCCATTTTTGTGCCTGGCACGGCGCCAAGTGGGAAAGGGTGGTGTCGAGGCTGAAGGCAGCAGCAAAGCCTGCAGCCCCCAGGTCTGTAGGGCTACGCAAGCGGTTCCCAAAGAGCTTTAGAACAAGGCATAGTTTTCCCTGCTGGCTCTTTGGGCGGGGGACCCATCTCCAGCCGTATGGCCATTTTTGTGCCTGGCCCGATGCCAAGTGTGAAAGGGTGGCTTTGAGGCTGAAGGCAGGAGCAAAGCCTGCAGCCCTAAGGTCTTTGGGGCTACGCAAGCGGTTCCCAAAGAGCTTTAGAACAAGGCATAGTTTTCCCTGCTGGCTGTTAGGGCATGGGACCCATCTCCAGCCATAGGCCATTTTTGTGCCTGGCGCGATGCCAAGTGGGAAAGGGTGGTGTCGAGTCTGAAGGCAGCAGGAAAGCCCGCAGCCCCCAGGTCTGTGGGGCTACGCAAGCGGTTCCCAAAGAGCTTTAGAACAAGGCATAGTTTTCCCTGCTGGCTCTTTGGACGGGGGACCCATCTCCAGCCGTATGGCCAATTTGTGCCTAGCGCGACGCCAAGTGAGAAAGGGTGGCTTTGAGGCTGAAGGCAGCAGCAAAGCCCACAGCCCCCAGGTCTGTGGGGCTACGCAAGCGGTTCCCAAAGAGCTTTAGAACAAGGCATAGTTTTCCCTGCTGGCTCTTTGGGCGGGGGACCCATCTCCAGCCGTATGGCCATTTTTGTGCCTGGCGCGGCGCCAAGTGGGAAAGGGTGGTGTCGAGGCTGAAGGCAGCAGGAGAGCCCGCAGCCCCCAGGTCTGTGGGGCTACGCAAGCGGTTCCCAAAGAGCTTTAGAACAAGGCATAGTTTTCCCTGCTGGCTCTTTGGGCATGGGACCCATCTCCAGCCGTATGGCCATTTTTGTGCCTGGCGCAGTGCGTAGTGGGAAAGGGTGGTTTTGAGGCTGAAGGCAGCAGGAAAGCCTGCAGCCCCCAGGTCTGTGGGGCCAAGCAAGCGGTTCCCAAAGAGCTTTAGAACAAGGCATAGTTTTCCCTGATGGCTCTTTGGGCATGGGACCCATCTCCAGCCGTATGGCCATTTTTGTGCCTGATAGGGCGCCAAGTGGGAAAGGGTGCCTTTGAGGCTGAAGGCAGCAGGAAAGCCTGCAGCCCCAGGTCTGTAGGGCTACGCAAGCGGTTCCCAAAGAGCTTCAGAACAAGGCATAGTTTTCCCTGCTGGCTCTTTGGGCATGGGACCCATCTCCAGCCATAGGCCATTTTTCTGCCTGGCGCGGTGCCAAGTGGGAAAGGGTGGTGTCGAGTCTGAAGGCAGCAGGAAAGCCTGCAGCCCCCAGGTCTGTGGGGCTACGCAAGTGGTTCCCAAAGAGCTTTAGAACAAGGCATAATTTTCCCTGCTGGCTCTTTGGGCGGGGGACCCATCTCCAGCCGTATGGCCATTTTTGTGCCTGGCGCGGCGCCAAGTGGGAAAGGGTGGTGTCGAGTCTGAAGGCAGCAGCAAAGCCTGCAGCCCCCAGGTCTGTGGGGCTACGCAAGTGGTTCCCAAAGAGCTTTAGAACAAGGCATAGTTTTCCCTGCTGGCTCTTTGGGCGGGGGACCCATCTCCAGCCGTATGGCCAATTTGTGCCTAGCGCGACGCCAAGTGGGAAAGGGTGGCTTTGAGGCTGAAGGCAGCAGCAAAGCCTGCAGGCCCCAGGTCTGTGGGGCTACGCAAGCGGTTCCCAAAGAGCTTTAGAACAATGCATAGTTTTCCCTGCTGGCTCTTTGGACGGGGGACCCATTTCCAGCCGTATGGCCATTTTTGTGCCTGGCGCGGTGCGTAGTGGTAAAGGGTGGTTTTGACGCTGAAGGCAGCAGGAAAGCCTGCAGCCCCCAGGTCTGTGCGGCTACGCAAGCGGTTCCCAAAGAGCTTTAGAACAAGGCCTAGTTTTCCCTGCTGGCTCTTTGGGCGGGGGACCCATCTCCAGCCATAGACCATTTTTGTGCCTGGCGCGACGCCAAGTGGGAAAGGGTGGTGTCGAGGCTGAAGGCAGCAGGAAAGCCCGCAGCCCCCAGGTCTGTGTGGCTACGCAAGCGGTTCCCAAAGAGCTTTAGAACAAGGCATAGTTTTCACTGCTGGCTCTTTGGGCGTGGGACCCATCTCCAGCCGTATGGCCATTTTTGTGCCTGGCCCGGCGCGAAGTGGGAAAGGGTGTCTTTGAGGCTGAAGGCAGCAGCAAAGCCCACAGCCCCGAGGTCTGTGGGGCTACGCAAGCGGTTCCCAAAGAGCTTTAGAACAAGGCATAGTTTTCCCTGCTGGCTCTTTGGGCGGGGGACCCATCTCCAGCCGTATGGCCATTTTTGTGCCTGGCACGGCGCCAAGTGGGAAAGGGTGGTGTCGAGGCTGAAGGCAGCAGGAAAGCCCACAGCCCCCAGGTCTGTGGGGCTATGCAAGCGGTTCCCAAAGAGCTTTAGAACAAGGCATAGTTTTCCCTGGTGGCTCTTTGGGCATGGGACCCATCTCCACCCATAGGCCATTTTTCTGCCTGGCGCGACGCCAAGTGGGAAAGGGTGCTGTCGAAGCTGAAGGCAGCAGGAAAGCCTGCAGCCCCCAGGTCTGTGGGGCTACGCAAGCGGTTCCCAAAGAGCTTTAGAACAAGGCATAGTTTTCCCTGCTGGCTCTTTGGGCATGGGACCCATCTCCAGCCATAGGCCATTTTTGTGCCTGATGCGGCGCCAAGTGGGAAAGGGTGGCTTTGAGGCTGAAGGCAGCAAGACAGCCCGCAGCCCCCAGGTCTGTGCGGCTACGCAAGCGGTTCCCAAAGAGCTTTAGAACAAGGCATAATTTTCCTTGCTGGCTCTCTGGGCGGGGGACCCATCTCCAGCCGTATGGCCATTTTTGTGCCTAGCGCGACGCCAAGTGGGAAAGGGTGGCTTTGAGGCTGAAGGCAGCAGCAAAGCCTGCAGCCCCCAGGTCTGTGGGGCTACGCAAGCGGTTCCCAAAGAGCTTTAGAACAAGGCATAGTTTTCCCTGCTGGGTCTTTGGGCATGGGACCCATCTCCAGCCATAGGCCATTTTTGTGCCTGGCGCGACGCCAAGTGGGAAAGGGTGGTTTTGAGGCTGAAGGCAGCAGGAAAGCCCGCAGCCCCCAGGTCTGTGGGGCTACGCAAGCGGTTCCCAAAGAGCTTTAGAACAAGGCATAATTTTCCCTGCTGGCTCTCTGGGCGGGGGACCCATCTCCAGCCATAGGCCATTTTTGTGCCTGGCGCGGCGCCAAGTGGGAAAGGGTGGTGTCGAGGCTGAAGGCAGCAGGAAAGCCTGCAGGCCCCAGGTCTGTGGGGCTACGCAAGCGGTTCCCAAAGAGCTTTAGAACAAGGCATAGTTTTCCCTGCTGGCTCTTTGGGCGGGGGACCCATCTCCAGCCATAGGCCATTTTTGTGCCTGGCGCGGCGCCAAGTGGGAAAGGGTGGCTTTGAGGCTGAAGGCAGCAGGAAAGCCTGCAGCCCCCAGGTCTGTGGGGCTACGCAAGCGGTTCCCAAAGAGCTTTAGAACAAGGCATAGTTTTCCCTGCTGGCTCTTTGGGCGGGGGACCCATCTCCAGCCGTATTGCCATTTTTGTGCCTGGCCCGGCGCCAAGTGGGAAAGGGTGGTGTCGAGGCTGAAGGCAGCAGGAAAGCCCACAGCCCCCAGGTCTGTGGGGCTACGCAAGCGGTTCCCAAAGAGCTTTAGAACAAGGCATAGTTTTCCCTGCTGGCTCTTTGGGCGGGGGACCCATCTCCAGCCGTATGGCCATTTTTGTGCCTGGCGCGGTGCGTAGTGTGAAAGGGTGGTTTTGAGGCTGAAGGCAGCAGGAAAGCCTGCAGCCCACAGCTCTGTGGGGCCAAGGAAGCTGTTCCCAAAGAGCTTTAGAACAAGGCATAGTTTTCCCTGCTGGCTCTTTGGGCGGGGGACCCATCTCCAGCCATAGGCCATTTTTGTGCCTGGCGCGACGCCAAGTGGGGAAGGATGGTGTCGAGGTTGAAGGCAGCAGGAAAGCCTGCAGCCCCCAGGTCTGTGTGGCTACGCAAGCGGTTCCCAAAGAGCTTTAGAACAAGGCATAGTTTTCCCTGCTGGCTCCTTGGGCGGGGGACCCATCTCCAGCCGTATGGCCATTTTTGTGCCTGGCGCGGCGCCCAGTGGGAAAGGGTGGTGTCGAGGCTGAAGGCAGCAGGAAAGCCCGCAGCTCCCAGGTCTGTGGAGCTACGCAAGTGGTTCCCAAAGAGCTTTAGAACAAGGCATAGTTTTCCTTGCTGGCTCTTTGGGCAGGGGACCCATCTCCAGCCATATGGCCATTTTTGTGCCTGATGCGGCGTCCAGTGGAAAAGGGTGGCTTTGAGGTTGAAGGCAGCAGCAAAGCCTGCAGCCCCCATGTCTGTGGGGTTATGCAAGCGGTTCCCAAAGAGCTTTAGAACAAGGCATAGTTTTCCCTGCTGGCTCTTTGGGCGGGGGACCCATCTCCAGCTGTATGGCCATTTTTGTGCCTGGCGCGGTGCCAAGTGGGAAAGGGTGGTGTCGAGTCTGAAGGCAGCAGGAAAGCCCGCAGCCCCCAGGTCTGTGGGGCTACGCAAGCGGTTCCCAAAGAGCTTTAGAACAAGGCATAGTTTTCCCTGCTTGTTCTTTGGGCGGGGGACCCATCTCCAGCCGTATGGCCATTTTTGTGCCTGGCGCGGCGCCAAGTGGGAATGGGTGGTGTCGAGTCTGAAGGCAGCAGGAAAGCCTGCAGCCCCCAGGTCTGTGGGGCTACGCAAGCGGTTCCCAAAGAGCTTTAGAACAAGGCATAGTTTTCCCTGCTGGCTCGTTGGGCGGGGGACCCACCTCCAATCGTATGGCCATTTTTGTGCCTGGCGCGGTGCGTAGTGGGAAAGGGTGGTTTTGACGCTGAAGGCAGCAGGAAAGCCCGCAACCCCCAGGTCTGTGGGGCTACGCAAGCGGTTCCCAAAGAGCTTTAGAACAAGGCATAGTCTTCCCTGCTGGCTCTTTTGGCATGGGACCCATCTCCAGCCGTATGGCAATTTTTGTGCCTGGCGCGGCGCCAAGTGGGAAAGGGTGGTGTCGAGGCTGAAGGCAGCAGGAAAGCCCGCAGCCCCCAGGTCTCTGGGGCTACGCAAGCGGTTCCCAAAGAGCTTTAGAACAAGGCATAGTTTTCCCTGCTGGCTCTTTGGGCGGGGGACCCATCTCCAGCCGTATGGCCATTTTTGTGCCTAGCGCGGCGCCAAATGGGAAAGGGTGGCTTTGAGGCTGAAGGCAGCAGGAAAGTCTGCAGCCCCCAGGTCTGTGGGGCTACGCAAGCGGTTCCCAAAGAGCTTTAGAACAAGGCATAGTCTTCCCTGCTGGCTCTCTGGGCCGGGGACCCATCTCCAGCCATAGGCCATTTTTGTGCCTGGCGCAGTGCCAAGTGGGAAAGGGTGGTGTCGAGGCTGAAGGCAGCAGCAAAGCCCGCAGCCCCCAGGTCTGTGGGGCTACGCAAGCGTTTCCCAAAGAGCTTTAGAAGAAGGCATAGTTTTCCCTGCTGGCTCTTTGGGCGGGGGACCCATCTCCAGCCATAGGCCATTTTTGTGCCTGGCGCGGCGCCAAGTGGGAAAGGGTGGTGTCGAGGCTGAAGGCAGCAGGAAAGCCTGCAGGCCCCAGGTCTGTGGGGCTACGCAAGTGGTTCCCAAAGAGCTTTAGAACAAGGCATAGTTTTCCCTGCTGGCTCTTTGGGCGGGGGACCCATCTCCAGCCATAGGCCATTTTTGTGCCTGGCGCGGCGCCAAGTGGGAAAGGGTGGCTTTGAGGCTGAAGGCAGCAGGAAAGCCTGCAGCCCCCAGGTCTGTGGGGCTACGCAAGCGGTTCCCAAAGAGCTTTAGAACAAGGCATAGTTTTCCCTGCTGGCTCTTTGGGCGGGGGACCCATCTCCAGCCGTATGGCCATTTTTGTGCCTGGCCCGGCGCCAAGTGGGAAAGGGTGGTGTCGAGGCTGAAGGCAGCAGGAAAGCCCACAGCCCCCAGGTCTGTGGGGCTACGCAAGCGGTTCCCAAAGAGCTTTAGAACAAGGCATAGTTTTCCCTGCTGGCTCTTTGGGCGGGGGACCCATCTCCAGCCGTATGGCCATTTTTGTGCCTGGCGCGGTGCGTAGTGTGAAAGGGTGGTTTTGAGGCTGAAGGCAGCAGGAAAGCCTGCAGCCCACAGCTCTGTGGGGCCAAGGAAGCTGTTCCCAAAGAGCTTTAGAACAAGGCATAGTTTTCCCTGCTTGTTCTTTGGGCGGGGGACCCATCTCCAGCCGTATGGCCATTTTTGTGCCTGGCGCGGCGCCAAGTGGGAATGGGTGGTGTCGAGGCTGAAGGCAGCAGCAAAGCCCGCAGCCCCCAGGTCTGTGGGGCTACGCAAGCGGTTCCCAAAGAGCTTTAGAACAAGGCATAGTTTTCCCTGCTGGCTCGTTGGGCGGGGGACCCACCTCCAATCGTATGGCCATTTTTGTGCCTGGCGCGGTGCGTAGTGGGAAAGGGTGGTTTTGACGCTGAAGGCAGCAGGAAAGCCCGCAACCCCCAGGTCTGTGGGGCTACGCAAGCGGTTCCCAAAGAGCTTTAGAACAAGGCATAGTCTTCCCTGCTGGCTCTTTTGGCATGGGACCCATCTCCAGCCGTATGGCAATTTTTGTGCCTGGCCCGGCGCCAAGTGGGAAAGGGTGGTTTTGAGGCTGAAGGCAGCAGGAAAGCCCGCAGCCCCCAGGTCTGTGGGGTTACGCAAGCGGTTCCCAAAGAGCTTTAGAACAAGGCATAGTTTTCCCTGCTGGCTCCTTGGGCGGGGGACCCATCTCCAGCCGTATGGCCATTTTTGTGCCTGGCGCGGCGCCCAGTGGGAAAGGGTGGTGTCGAGGCTGAAGGCAGCAGGAAAGCCCGCAGCTCCCAGGTCTGTGGAGCTACGCAAGCGGTTCCCAAAGAGCTTTAGAAGAAGGCATAGTTTTCCTTGCTGGCTCTTTGGGCAGGGGACCCATCTCCAGCCATATGGCCATTTTTGTGCCTGATGCGGCGTCCAGTGGAAAAGGGTGGCTTTGAGGTTGAAGGCAGCAGCAAAGCCTGCAGCCCCCAGGTCTGTGGGGCTACGCAAGCGGTTCCCAAAGAGCTTTAGAACAAGGCATAGTTTTCCCTGCTGGCTCTTTGGGCGGGGGACCCATCTCCAGCTGTATGGCCATTTTTGTGCCTGGCGCGGTGCCAAGTGGGAAAGGGTGGTGTCGAGTCTGAAGGCAGCAGGAAAGCCCGCAGCCCCCAGGTCTGTGGGGCTACGCAAGCGGTTCCCAAAGAGCTTTAGAACAAGGCATAGTTTTCCCTGCTGGCTCGTTGGGCGGGGGACCCATCTCCAATCGTATGGCCATTTTTGTGCCTGGCGCGGTGCGTAGTGGGAAAGGGTGGTTTTGACGCTGAAGGCAGCAGGAAAGCCCGCAACCCCCAGGTCTGTGGGGCTACGCAAGCGGTTCCCAAAGAGCTTTAGAACAAGGCATAGTCTTCCCTGCTGGCTCTTTTGGCATGGGACCCATCTCCAGCCGTATGGCAATTTTTGTGCCTGGCCCGGCGCCAAGTGGGAAAGGGTGGTTTTGAGGCTGAAGGCAGCAGCAAAGCCCGCAGCCCCCAGGTCTGTGGGGCTACGCAAGCGGTTCCCAAAGAGCTTTAGAACAAGGCATAGTTTTCCCTGCTGGCTCTTTGGGCGGGGGACCCATCTCCAGCCGTATGGCCATTTTTGTGCCTGGCGCGACGCCAAGTGGGAAAGGGTGGTGTCGAGGCTGAAGGCAGCAGCAAAGCCCGCAGCCCCCAGGTCTGTGGGGCTACGCAAGCGGTTCCCAAAGAGCTTTAGAAGAAGGCATAGTTTTCCCTGCTGGCTCTTTGGGCGGGGGACCCATCTCCAGCCGTATGGCCATTTTTGTGCCTAGCGCGGCGCCAAGTGGGAAAGGGTGGTGTCGAGGCTGAAGGCAGCAGGAAAGCCCGCAGCCCCCAGGTCTGTGGGGCTACGCAAGCGGTTCCCAAAGAGCTTTAGAACAAGGCATAGTTTTCCCTGCTGGCTCTTTGGGCGGGGGACCCATCTCCAGCCGTATGGCCATTTTTGTGCCTGGCACGGCGCCAAGTGGGAAAGGGTGGTGTCGAGGCTGAAGGCAGCAGCAAAGCCTGCAGCCCCCAGGTCTGTAGGGCTACGCAAGCGGTTCCCAAAGAGCTTTAGAACAAGGCATAGTTTTCCCTGCTGGCTCTTTGGGCGGGGGACCCATCTCCAGCCGTATGGCCATTTTTGTGCCTGGCCCGATGCCAAGTGTGAAAGGGTGGCTTTGAGGCTGAAGGCAGGAGCAAAGCCTGCAGCCCTAAGGTCTTTGGGGCTACGCAAGCGGTTCCCAAAGAGCTTTAGAACAAGGCATAGTTTTCCCTGCTGGCTGTTAGGGCATGGGACCCATCTCCAGCCATAGGCCATTTTTGTGCCTGGCGCGATGCCAAGTGGGAAAGGGTGGTGTCGAGTCTGAAGGCAGCAGGAAAGCCCGCAGCCCCCAGGTCTGTGGGGCTACGCAAGCGGTTCCCAAAGAGCTTTAGAACAAGGCATAGTTTTCCCTGCTGGCTCTTTGGACGGGGGACCCATCTCCAGCCGTATGGCCAATTTGTGCCTAGCGCGACGCCAAGTGAGAAAGGGTGGCTTTGAGGCTGAAGGCAGCAGCAAAGCCCACAGCCCCCAGGTCTGTGGGGCTACGCAAGCGGTTCCCAAAGAGCTTTAGAACAAGGCATAGTTTTCCCTGCTGGCTCTTTGGGCGGGGGACCCATCTCCAGCCGTATGGCCATTTTTGTGCCTGGCGCGGCGCCAAGTGGGAAAGGGTGGTGTCGAGGCTGAAGGCAGCAGGAGAGCCCGCAGCCCCCAGGTCTGTGGGGCTACGCAAGCGGTTCCCAAAGAGCTTTAGAACAAGGCATAGTTTTCCCTGCTGGCTCTTTGGGCATGGGACCCATCTCCAGCCGTATGGCCATTTTTGTGCCTGGCGCAGTGCGTAGTGGGAAAGGGTGGTTTTGAGGCTGAAGGCAGCAGGAAAGCCTGCAGCCCCCAGGTCTGTGGGGCCAAGCAAGCGGTTCCCAAAGAGCTTTAGAACAAGGCATAGTTTTCCCTGATGGCTCTTTGGGCATGGGACCCATCTCCAGCCGTATGGCCATTTTTGTGCCTGATAGGGCGCCAAGTGGGAAAGGGTGCCTTTGAGGCTGAAGGCAGCAGGAAAGCCTGCAGCCCCAGGTCTGTAGGGCTACGCAAGCGGTTCCCAAAGAGCTTCAGAACAAGGCATAGTTTTCCCTGCTGGCTCTTTGGGCATGGGACCCATCTCCAGCCATAGGCCATTTTTCTGCCTGGCGCGGTGCCAAGTGGGAAAGGGTGGTGTCGAGTCTGAAGGCAGCAGGAAAGCCTGCAGCCCCCAGGTCTGTGGGGCTACGCAAGTGGTTCCCAAAGAGCTTTAGAACAAGGCATAATTTTCCCTGCTGGCTCTTTGGGCGGGGGACCCATCTCCAGCCGTATGGCCATTTTTGTGCCTGGCGCGGCGCCAAGTGGGAAAGGGTGGTGTCGAGTCTGAAGGCAGCAGCAAAGCCTGCAGCCCCCAGGTCTGTGGGGCTACGCAAGTGGTTCCCAAAGAGCTTTAGAACAAGGCATAGTTTTCCCTGCTGGCTCTTTGGGCGGGGGACCCATCTCCAGCCGTATGGCCAATTTGTGCCTAGCGCGACGCCAAGTGGGAAAGGGTGGCTTTGAGGCTGAAGGCAGCAGCAAAGCCTGCAGGCCCCAGGTCTGTGGGGCTACGCAAGCGGTTCCCAAAGAGCTTTAGAACAATGCATAGTTTTCCCTGCTGGCTCTTTGGACGGGGGACCCATTTCCAGCCGTATGGCCATTTTTGTGCCTGGCGCGGTGCGTAGTGGTAAAGGGTGGTTTTGACGCTGAAGGCAGCAGGAAAGCCTGCAGCCCCCAGGTCTGTGCGGCTACGCAAGCGGTTCCCAAAGAGCTTTAGAACAAGGCCTAGTTTTCCCTGCTGGCTCTTTGGGCGGGGGACCCATCTCCAGCCATAGACCATTTTTGTGCCTAGCGCGGCGCCAAGTGGGAAAGGGTGGCTTTGAGGCTGAAGGCAGCAGGAGAGCCTGCAGCCCCCAGGTCTTTGGGGCTATGCAAGCGGTTCCCAAAGAGCTTTAGAACAAGGCATAGTTTTCCCTGCTGGCTCTTTGGGCGGGGGACCCATCTCCAGCCGTATGGCCATTTTTGTGCCTGGCGCGGCGCCAAGTGGGAAAGGGTGGTGTCGAGGCTGAAGGCAGCAGGAAAGCCCGCAGCCCCCAGGTCTGTGTGGCTACGCAAGCGGTTCCCAAAGAGCTTTAGAACAAGGCATAGTTTTCACTGCTGGCTCTTTGGGCGTGGGACCCATCTCCAGCCGTATGGCCATTTTTGTGCCTGGCCCGGCGCGAAGTGGGAAAGGGTGTCTTTGAGGCTGAAGGCAGCAGCAAAGCCCACAGCCCCGAGGTCTGTGGGGCTACGCAAGCGGTTCCCAAAGAGCTTTAGAACAAGGCATAGTTTTCCCTGCTGGCTCTTTGGGCGGGGGACCCATCTCCAGCCGTATGGCCATTTTTGTGCCTGGCACGGCGCCAAGTGGGAAAGGGTGGTGTCGAGGCTGAAGGCAGCAGGAAAGCCCACAGCCCCCAGGTCTGTGGGGCTATGCAAGCGGTTCCCAAAGAGCTTTAGAACAAGGCATAGTTTTCCCTGGTGGCTCTTTGGGCATGGGACCCATCTCCACCCATAGGCCATTTTTCTGCCTGGCGCGACGCCAAGTGGGAAAGGGTGCTGTCGAAGCTGAAGGCAGCAGGAAAGCCTGCAGCCCCCAGGTCTGTGGGGCTACGCAAGCGGTTCCCAAAGAGCTTTAGAACAAGGCATAGTTTTCCCTGCTGGCTCTTTGGGCATGGGACCCATCTCCAGCCATAGGCCATTTTTGTGCCTGATGCGGCGCCAAGTGGGAAAGGGTGGCTTTGAGGCTGAAGGCAGCAAGACAGCCCGCAGCCCCCAGGTCTGTGCGGCTACGCAAGCGGTTCCCAAAGAGCTTTAGAACAAGGCATAATTTTCCTTGCTGGCTCTCTGGGCGGGGGACCCATCTCCAGCCGTATGGCCATTTTTGTGCCTAGCGCGACGCCAAGTGGGAAAGGGTGGCTTTGAGGCTGAAGGCAGCAGCAAAGCCTGCAGCCCCCAGGTCTGTGGGGCTACGCAAGCGGTTCCCAAAGAGCTTTAGAACAAGGCATAGTTTTCCCTGCTGGGTCTTTGGGCATGGGACCCATCTCCAGCCATAGGCCATTTTTGTGCCTGGCGCGACGCCAAGTGGGAAAGGGTGGTTTTGAGGCTGAAGGCAGCAGGAAAGCCCGCAGCCCCCAGGTCTGTGGGGCTACGCAAGCGGTTCCCAAAGAGCTTTAGAACAAGGCATAATTTTCCTTGCTGGCTCTCTGGGCGGGGGACCCATCTCCAGCCATAGGCCATTTTTGTGCCTGGCGCGGCGCCAAGTGGGAAAGGGTGGTGTCGAGGCTGAAGGCAGCAGGAAAGCCTGCAGGCCCCAGGTCTGTGGGGCTACGCAAGCGGTTCCCAAAGAGCTTTAGAACAAGGCATAGTTTTCCCTGCTGGCTCTTTGGGCGGGGGACCCATCTCCAGCCATAGGCCATTTTTGTGCCTGGCGCGGCGCCAAGTGGGAAAGGGTGGCTTTGAGGCTGAAGGCAGCAGGAAAGCCTGCAGCCCCCAGGTCTGTGGGGCTACGCAAGCGGTTCCCAAAGAGCTTTAGAACAAGGCATAGTTTTCCCTGCTGGCTCTTTGGGCGGGGGACCCATCTCCAGCCGTATTGCCATTTTTGTGCCTGGCCCGGCGCCAAGTGGGAAAGGGTGGTGTCGAGGCTGAAGGCAGCAGGAAAGCCCACAGCCCCCAGGTCTGTGGGGCTACGCAAGCGGTTCCCAAAGAGCTTTAGAACAAGGCATAGTTTTCCCTGCTGGCTCTTTGGGCGGGGGACCCATCTCCAGCCGTATGGCCATTTTTGTGCCTGGCGCGGTGCGTAGTGTGAAAGGGTGGTTTTGAGGCTGAAGGCAGCAGGAAAGCCTGCAGCCCACAGCTCTGTGGGGCCAAGGAAGCTGTTCCCAAAGAGCTTTAGAACAAGGCATAGTTTTCCCTGCTGGCTCTTTGGGCGGGGGACCCATCTCCAGCCATAGGCCATTTTTGTGCCTGGCGCGACGCCAAGTGGGGAAGGATGGTGTCGAGGTTGAAGGCAGCAGGAAAGCCTGCAGCCCCCAGGTCTGTGTGGCTACGCAAGCGGTTCCCAAAGAGCTTTAGAACAAGGCATAGTTTTCCCTGCTGGCTCCTTGGGCGGGGGACCCATCTCCAGCCGTATGGCCATTTTTGTGCCTGGCGCGGCGCCCAGTGGGAAAGGGTGGTGTCGAGGCTGAAGGCAGCAGGAAAGCCCGCAGCTCCCAGGTCTGTGGAGCTACGCAAGTGGTTCCCAAAGAGCTTTAGAACAAGGCATAGTTTTCCTTGCTGGCTCTTTGGGCAGGGGACCCATCTCCAGCCATATGGCCATTTTTGTGCCTGATGCGGCGTCCAGTGGAAAAGGGTGGCTTTGAGGTTGAAGGCAGCAGCAAAGCCTGCAGCCCCCATGTCTGTGGGGTTATGCAAGCGGTTCCCAAAGAGCTTTAGAACAAGGCATAGTTTTCCCTGCTGGCTCTTTGGGCGGGGGACCCATCTCCAGCTGTATGGCCATTTTTGTGCCTGGCGCGGTGCCAAGTGGGAAAGGGTGGTGTCGAGTCTGAAGGCAGCAGGAAAGCCCGCAGCCCCCAGGTCTGTGGGGCTACGCAAGCGGTTCCCAAAGAGCTTTAGAACAAGGCATAGTTTTCCCTGCTTGTTCTTTGGGCGGGGGACCCATCTCCAGCCGTATGGCCATTTTTGTGCCTGGCGCGGCGCCAAGTGGGAATGGGTGGTGTCGAGTCTGAAGGCAGCAGGAAAGCCTGCAGCCCCCAGGTCTGTGGGGCTACGCAAGCGGTTCCCAAAGAGCTTTAGAACAAGGCATAGTTTTCCCTGCTGGCTCGTTGGGCGGGGGACCCACCTCCAATCGTATGGCCATTTTTGTGCCTGGCGCGGTGCGTAGTGGGAAAGGGTGGTTTTGACGCTGAAGGCAGCAGGAAAGCCCGCAACCCCCAGGTCTGTGGGGCTACGCAAGCGGTTCCCAAAGAGCTTTAGAACAAGGCATAGTCTTCCCTGCTGGCTCTTTTGGCATGGGACCCATCTCCAGCCGTATGGCAATTTTTGTGCCTGGCGCGGCGCCAAGTGGGAAAGGGTGGTGTCGAGGCTGAAGGCAGCAGGAAAGCCCGCAGCTCCCAGGTCTGTGGAGCTACGCAAGCGGTTCCCAAAGAGCTTTAGAACAAGGCATAGTTTTCCCTGCTGGCTCTTTGGGCGGGGGACCCATCTCCAGCCATAGGCCATTTTTGTGCCTGGCGCGACGCCAAGTGGGGAAGGATGGTGTCGAGGTTGAAGGCAGCAGGAAAGCCTGCAGCCCCCAGGTCTGTGTGGCTACGCAAGCGGTTCCCAAAGAGCTTTAGAACAAGGCATAGTTTTCCCTGCTGGCTCCTTGGGCGGGGGACCCATCTCCAGCCGTATGGCCATTTTTGTGCCTGGCGCGGCGCCCAGTGGGAAAGGGTGGTGTCGAGGCTGAAGGCAGCAGGAAAGCCCGCAGCTCCCAGGTCTGTGGAGCTACGCAAGTGGTTCCCAAAGAGCTTTAGAACAAGGCATAGTTTTCCTTGCTGGCTCTTTGGGCAGGGGACCCATCTCCAGCCATATGGCCATTTTTGTGCCTGATGCGGCGTCCAGTGGAAAAGGGTGGCTTTGAGGTTGAAGGCAGCAGCAAAGCCTGCAGCCCCCATGTCTGTGGGGTTATGCAAGCGGTTCCCAAAGAGCTTTAGAACAAGGCATAGTTTTCCCTGCTGGCTCTTTGGGCGGGGGACCCATCTCCAGCTGTATGGCCATTTTTGTGCCTGGCGCGGTGCCAAGTGGGAAAGGGTGGTGTCGAGTCTGAAGGCAGCAGGAAAGCCCGCAGCCCCCAGGTCTGTGGGGCTACGCAAGCGGTTCCCAAAGAGCTTTAGAACAAGGCATAGTTTTCCCTGCTTGTTCTTTGGGCGGGGGACCCATCTCCAGCCGTATGGCCATTTTTGTGCCTGGCGCGGCGCCAAGTGGGAAAGGGTGGTGTCGAGTCTGAAGGCAGCAG
Source organism: Rissa tridactyla (assembly GCF_028500815.1). Lineage (NCBI taxonomy): Eukaryota > Metazoa > Chordata > Aves > Charadriiformes > Laridae > Rissa > Rissa tridactyla. The sequence continues at coordinate 86,132 of NW_026529512.1, forward strand.
GAAAGCCTGCAGCCCCCAGGTCTGTGGGGCTACGCAAGCGGTTCCCAAAGAGCTTTAGAACAAGGCATAGTTTTCCCTGCTGGCTCGTTGGGCGGGGGACCCACCTCCAATCGTATGGCCATTTTTGTGCCTGGCGCGGTGCGTAGTGGGAAAGGGTGGTTTTGACGCTGAAGGCAGCAGGAAAGCCCGCAACCCCCAGGTCTGTGGGGCTACGCAAGCGGTTCCCAAAGAGCTTTAGAACAAGGCATAGTCTTCCCTGCTGGCTCTTTTGGCATGGGACCCATCTCCAGCCGTATGGCAATTTTTGTGCCTGGCGCGGCGCCAAGTGGGAAAGGGTGGTGTCGAGGCTGAAGGCAGCAGGAAAGCCCGCAGCTCCCAGGTCTGTGGAGCTACGCAAGCGGTTCCCAAAGAGCTTTAGAAGAAGGCATAGTTTTCCTTGCTGGCTCTTTGGGCAGGGGACCCATCTCCAGCCATATGGCCATTTTTGTGCCTGATGCGGCGTCCAGTGGAAAAGGGTGGCTTTGAGGTTGAAGGCAGCAGCAAAGCCTGCAGCCCCCAGGTCTGTGGGGCTACGCAAGCGGTTCCCAAAGAGCTTTAGAACAAGGCATAGTTTTCCCTGCTGGCTCTTTGGGCGGGGGACCCATCTCCAGCTGTATGGCCATTTTTGTGCCTGGCGCGGTGCCAAGTGGGAAAGGGTGGTGTCGAGTCTGAAGGCAGCAGGAAAGCCCGCAGCCCCCAGGTCTGTGGGGCTACGCAAGCGGTTCCCAAAGAGCTTTAGAACAAGGCATAGTTTTCCCTGCTGGCTCGTTGGGCGGGGGACCCATCTCCAATCGTATGGCCATTTTTGTGCCTGGCGCGGTGCGTAGTGGGAAAGGGTGGTTTTGACGCTGAAGGCAGCAGGAAAGCCCGCAACCCCCAGGTCTGTGGGGCTACGCAAGCGGTTCCCAAAGAGCTTTAGAACAAGGCATAGTCTTCCCTGCTGGCTCTTTTGGCATGGGACCCATCTCCAGCCGTATGGCAATTTTTGTGCCTGGCCCGGCGCCAAGTGGGAAAGGGTGGTTTTGAGGCTGAAGGCAGCAGCAAAGCCCGCAGCCCCCAGGTCTGTGGGGCTACGCAAGCGGTTCCCAAAGAGCTTTAGAACAAGGCATAGTTTTCCCTGCTGGCTCTTTGGGCGGGGGACCCATCTCCAGCCGTATGGCCATTTTTGTGCCTGGCGCGACGCCAAGTGGGAAAGGGTGGTGTCGAGGCTGAAGGCAGCAGCAAAGCCCGCAGCCCCCAGGTCTGTGGGGCTACGCAAGCGGTTCCCAAAGAGCTTTAGAAGAAGGCATAGTTTTCCCTGCTGGCTCTTTGGGCGGGGGACCCATCTCCAGCCGTATGGCCATTTTTGTGCCTAGCGCGGCGCCAAGTGGGAAAGGGTGGTGTCGAGGCTGAAGGCAGCAGGAAAGCCCGCAGCCCCCAGGTCTGTGGGGCTACGCAAGCGGTTCCCAAAGAGCTTTAGAACAAGGCATAGTTTTCCCTGCTGGCTCTTTGGGCGGGGGACCCATCTCCAGCCGTATGGCCATTTTTGTGCCTGGCACGGCGCCAAGTGGGAAAGGGTGGTGTCGAGGCTGAAGGCAGCAGCAAAGCCTGCAGCCCCCAGGTCTGTAGGGCTACGCAAGCGGTTCCCAAAGAGCTTTAGAACAAGGCATAGTTTTCCCTGCTGGCTCTTTGGGCGGGGGACCCATCTCCAGCCGTATGGCCATTTTTGTGCCTGGCCCGATGCCAAGTGTGAAAGGGTGGCTTTGAGGCTGAAGGCAGGAGCAAAGCCTGCAGCCCTAAGGTCTTTGGGGCTACGCAAGCGGTTCCCAAAGAGCTTTAGAACAAGGCATAGTTTTCCCTGCTGGCTGTTAGGGCATGGGACCCATCTCCAGCCATAGGCCATTTTTGTGCCTGGCGCGATGCCAAGTGGGAAAGGGTGGTGTCGAGTCTGAAGGCAGCAGGAAAGCCCGCAGCCCCCAGGTCTGTGGGGCTACGCAAGCGGTTCCCAAAGAGCTTTAGAACAAGGCATAGTTTTCCCTGCTGGCTCTTTGGACGGGGGACCCATCTCCAGCCGTATGGCCAATTTGTGCCTAGCGCGACGCCAAGTGAGAAAGGGTGGCTTTGAGGCTGAAGGCAGCAGCAAAGCCCACAGCCCCCAGGTCTGTGGGGCTACGCAAGCGGTTCCCAAAGAGCTTTAGAACAAGGCATAGTTTTCCCTGCTGGCTCTTTGGGCGGGGGACCCATCTCCAGCCGTATGGCCATTTTTGTGCCTGGCGCGGCGCCAAGTGGGAAAGGGTGGTGTCGAGGCTGAAGGCAGCAGGAGAGCCCGCAGCCCCCAGGTCTGTGGGGCTACGCAAGCGGTTCCCAAAGAGCTTTAGAACAAGGCATAGTTTTCCCTGCTGGCTCTTTGGGCATGGGACCCATCTCCAGCCGTATGGCCATTTTTGTGCCTGGCGCAGTGCGTAGTGGGAAAGGGTGGTTTTGAGGCTGAAGGCAGCAGGAAAGCCTGCAGCCCCCAGGTCTGTGGGGCCAAGCAAGCGGTTCCCAAAGAGCTTTAGAAGAAGGCATAGTTTTCCCTGATGGCTCTTTGGGCATGGGACCCATCTCCAGCCGTATGGCCATTTTTGTGCCTGATAGGGCGCCAAGTGGGAAAGGGTGCCTTTGAGGCTGAAGGCAGCAGGAAAGCCTGCAGCCCCAGGTCTGTAGGGCTACGCAAGCGGTTCCCAAAGAGCTTCAGAACAAGGCATAGTTTTCCCTGCTGGCTCTTTGGGCATGGGACCCATCTCCAGCCATAGGCCATTTTTCTGCCTGGCGCGGTGCCAAGTGGGAAAGGGTGGTGTCGAGTCTGAAGGCAGCAGGAAAGCCTGCAGCCCCCAGGTCTGTGGGGCTACGCAAGTGGTTCCCAAAGAGCTTTAGAACAAGGCATAATTTTCCCTGCTGGCTCTTTGGGCGGGGGACCCATCTCCAGCCGTATGGCCATTTTTGTGCCTGGCGCGGCGCCAAGTGGGAAAGGGTGGTGTCGAGTCTGAAGGCAGCAGCAAAGCCTGCAGCCCCCAGGTCTGTGGGGCTACGCAAGTGGTTCCCAAAGAGCTTTAGAACAAGGCATAGTTTTCCCTGCTGGCTCTTTGGGCGGGGGACCCATCTCCAGCCGTATGGCCAATTTGTGCCTAGCGCGACGCCAAGTGGGAAAGGGTGGCTTTGAGGCTGAAGGCAGCAGCAAAGCCTGCAGCCCCCAGGTCTGTGGGGCTACGCAAGCGGTTCCCAAAGAGCTTTAGAACAAGGCATAGTTTTCCCTGCTGGCTCTTTGGACGGGGGACCCATTTCCAGCCGTATGGCCATTTTTGTGCCTGGCGCGGTGCGTAGTGGTAAAGGGTGGTTTTGACGCTGAAGGCAGCAGGAAAGCCTGCAGCCCCCAGGTCTGTGCGGCTACGCAAGCGGTTCCCAAAGAGCTTTAGAACAAGGCCTAGTTTTCCCTGCTGGCTCTTTGGGCGGGGGACCCATCTCCAGCCATAGACCATTTTTGTGCCTAGCGCGGCGCCAAGTGGGAAAGGGTGGCTTTGAGGCTGAAGGCAGCAGGAGAGCCTGCAGCCCCCAGGTCTTTGGGGCTATGCAAGCGGTTCCCAAAGAGCTTTAGAACAAGGCATAGTTTTCCCTGCTGGCTCTTTGGGCGGGGGACCCATCTCCAGCCGTATGGCCATTTTTGTGCCTGGCGCGGCGCCAAGTGGGAAAGGGTGGTGTCGAGGCTGAAGGCAGCAGGAAAGCCCGCAGCCCCCAGGTCTGTGTGGCTACGCAAGCGGTTCCCAAAGAGCTTTAGAACAAGGCATAGTTTTCCCTGCTGGCTCTTTGGGCGTGGGACCCATCTCCAGCCGTATGGCCATTTTTGTGCCTGGCCCGGCGCGAAGTGGGAAAGGGTGTCTTTGAGGCTGAAGGCAGCAGCAAAGCCCACAGCCCCGAGGTCTGTGGGGCTACGCAAGCGGTTCCCAAAGAGCTTTAGAACAAGGCATAGTTTTCCCTGCTGGCTCTTTGGGCGGGGGACCCATCTCCAGCCGTATGGCCATTTTTGTGCCTGGCACGGCGCCAAGTGGGAAAGGGTGGTGTCGAGGCTGAAGGCAGCAGGAAAGCCCACAGCCCCCAGGTCTGTGGGGCTATGCAAGCGGTTCCCAAAGAGCTTTAGAACAAGGCATAGTTTTCCCTGGTGGCTCTTTGGGCATGGGACCCATCTCCACCCATAGGCCATTTTTCTGCCTGGCGCGACGCCAAGTGGGAAAGGGTGCTGTCGAAGCTGAAGGCAGCAGGAAAGCCTGCAGCCCCCAGGTCTGTGGGGCTACGCAAGTGGTTCCCAAAGAGCTTTAGAACAAGGCATAGTTTTCCCTGCTGGCTCTTTGGGCATGGGACCCATCTCCAGCCATAGGCCATTTTTGTGCCTGATGCGGCGCCAAGTGGGAAAGGGTGGCTTTGAGGCTGAAGGCAGCAAGACAGCCCGCAGCCCCCAGGTCTGTGCGGCTACGCAAGCGGTTCCCAAAGAGCTTTAGAACAAGGCATAATTTTCCTTGCTGGCTCTCTGGGCGGGGGACCCATCTCCAGCCGTATGGCCATTTTTGTGCCTAGCGCGACGCCAAGTGGGAAAGGGTGGCTTTGAGGCTGAAGGCAGCAGCAAAGCCTGCAGCCCCCAGGTCTGTGGGGCTACGCAAGCGGTTCCCAAAGAGCTTTAGAACAAGGCATAGTTTTCCCTGCTGGGTCTTTGGGCATGGGACCCATCTCCAGCCATAGGCCATTTTTGTGCCTGGCGCGACGCCAAGTGGGAAAGGGTGGTTTTGAGGCTGAAGGCAGCAGGAAAGCCCGCAGCCCCCAGGTCTGTGGGGCTACGCAAGCGGTTCCCAAAGAGCTTTAGAACAAGGCATAATTTTCCTTGCTGGCTCTCTGGGCGGGGGACCCATCTCCAGCCGTATGGCCATTTTTGTGCCTGGCGCGGCGCCAAGTGGGAAAGGGTGGTGTCGAGGCTGAAGGCAGCAGGAAAGCCCGCAGCCCCCAGGTCTGTGGGGCTACGCAAGCGGTTCCCAAAGAGCTTTAGAACAAGGCATAGTCTTCCCTGCTGGCTCTTTTGGCATGGGACCCATCTCCAGCCGTATGGCAATTTTTGTGCCTGGCCCGGCGCCAAGTGGGAAAGGGTGGTTTTGAGGCTGAAGGCAGCAGCAAAGCCCGCAGCCCCCAGGTCTGTGGGGTTACGCAAGCGGTTCCCAAAGAGCTTTAGAACAAGGCATAGTTTTCCCTGCTGGCTCCTTGGGCGGGGGACCCATCTCCAGCCGTATGGCCATTTTTGTGCCTGGCGCGGCGCCCAGTGGGAAAGGGTGGTGTCGAGGCTGAAGGCAGCAGGAAAGCCCGCAGCTCCCAGGTCTGTGGAGCTACGCAAGCGGTTCCCAAAGAGCTTTAGAAGAAGGCATAGTTTTCCTTGCTGGCTCTTTGGGCAGGGGACCCATCTCCAGCCATATGGCCATTTTTGTGCCTGATGCGGCGTCCAGTGGAAAAGGGTGGCTTTGAGGTTGAAGGCAGCAGCAAAGCCTGCAGCCCCCAGGTCTGTGGGGCTACGCAAGCGGTTCCCAAAGAGCTTTAGAACAAGGCATAGTTTTCCCTGCTGGCTCTTTGGGCGGGGGACCCATCTCCAGCTGTATGGCCATTTTTGTGCCTGGCGCGGTGCCAAGTGGGAAAGGGTGGTGTCGAGTCTGAAGGCAGCAGGAAAGCCCGCAGCCCCCAGGTCTGTGGGGCTACGCAAGCGGTTCCCAAAGAGCTTTAGAACAAGGCATAGTTTTCCCTGCTGGCTCGTTGGGCGGGGGACCCATCTCCAATCGTATGGCCATTTTTGTGCCTGGCGCGGTGCGTAGTGGGAAAGGGTGGTTTTGACGCTGAAGGCAGCAGGAAAGCCCGCAACCCCCAGGTCTGTGGGGCTACGCAAGCGGTTCCCAAAGAGCTTTAGAACAAGGCATAGTCTTCCCTGCTGGCTCTTTTGGCATGGGACCCATCTCCAGCCGTATGGCAATTTTTGTGCCTGGCCCGGCGCCAAGTGGGAAAGGGTGGTTTTGAGGCTGAAGGCAGCAGCAAAGCCCGCAGCCCCCAGGTCTGTGGGGCTACGCAAGCGGTTCCCAAAGAGCTTTAGAAGAAGGCATAGTTTTCCCTGCTGGCTCTTTGGGCGGGGGACCCATCTCCAGCCGTATGGCCATTTTTGTGCCTAGCGCGGCGCCAAGTGGGAAAGGGTGGTGTCGAGGCTGAAGGCAGCAGGAAAGCCCGCAGCCCCCAGGTCTGTGGGGCTACGCAAGCGGTTCCCAAAGAGCTTTAGAACAAGGCATAGTTTTCCCTGCTGGCTCTTTGGGCGGGGGACCCATCTCCAGCCGTATGGCCATTTTTGTGCCTGGCACGGCGCCAAGTGGGAAAGGGTGGTGTCGAGGCTGAAGGCAGCAGCAAAGCCTGCAGCCCCCAGGTCTGTAGGGCTACGCAAGCGGTTCCCAAAGAGCTTTAGAACAAGGCATAGTTTTCCCTGCTGGCTCTTTGGGCGGGGGACCCATCTCCAGCCGTATGGCCATTTTTGTGCCTGGCCCGATGCCAAGTGTGAAAGGGTGGCTTTGAGGCTGAAGGCAGGAGCAAAGCCTGCAGCCCTAAGGTCTTTGGGGCTACGCAAGCGGTTCCCAAAGAGCTTTAGAACAAGGCATAGTTTTCCCTGCTGGCTGTTAGGGCATGGGACCCATCTCCAGCCATAGGCCATTTTTGTGCCTGGCGCGATGCCAAGTGGGAAAGGGTGGTGTCGAGTCTGAAGGCAGCAGGAAAGCCCGCAGCCCCCAGGTCTGTGGGGCTACGCAAGCGGTTCCCAAAGAGCTTTAGAACAAGGCATAGTTTTCCCTGCTGGCTCTTTGGACGGGGGACCCATCTCCAGCCGTATGGCCAATTTGTGCCTAGCGCGACGCCAAGTGAGAAAGGGTGGCTTTGAGGCTGAAGGCAGCAGCAAAGCCCACAGCCCCCAGGTCTGTGGGGCTACGCAAGCGGTTCCCAAAGAGCTTTAGAACAAGGCATAGTTTTCCCTGCTGGCTCTTTGGGCGGGGGACCCATCTCCAGCCGTATGGCCATTTTTGTGCCTGGCGCGGCGCCAAGTGGGAAAGGGTGGTGTCGAGGCTGAAGGCAGCAGGAGAGCCCGCAGCCCCCAGGTCTGTGGGGCTACGCAAGCGGTTCCCAAAGAGCTTTAGAACAAGGCATAGTTTTCCCTGCTGGCTCTTTGGGCATGGGACCCATCTCCAGCCGTATGGCCATTTTTGTGCCTGGCGCAGTGCGTAGTGGGAAAGGGTGGTTTTGAGGCTGAAGGCAGCAGGAAAGCCTGCAGCCCCCAGGTCTGTGGGGCCAAGCAAGCGGTTCCCAAAGAGCTTTAGAACAAGGCATAGTTTTCCCTGATGGCTCTTTGGGCATGGGACCCATCTCCAGCCGTATGGCCATTTTTGTGCCTGATAGGGCGCCAAGTGGGAAAGGGTGCCTTTGAGGCTGAAGGCAGCAGGAAAGCCTGCAGCCCCAGGTCTGTAGGGCTACGCAAGCGGTTCCCAAAGAGCTTCAGAACAAGGCATAGTTTTCCCTGCTGGCTCTTTGGGCATGGGACCCATCTCCAGCCATAGGCCATTTTTCTGCCTGGCGCGGTGCCAAGTGGGAAAGGGTGGTGTCGAGTCTGAAGGCAGCAGGAAAGCCTGCAGCCCCCAGGTCTGTGGGGCTACGCAAGTGGTTCCCAAAGAGCTTTAGAACAAGGCATAATTTTCCCTGCTGGCTCTTTGGGCGGGGGACCCATCTCCAGCCGTATGGCCATTTTTGTGCCTGGCGCGGCGCCAAGTGGGAAAGGGTGGTGTCGAGTCTGAAGGCAGCAGCAAAGCCTGCAGCCCCCAGGTCTGTGGGGCTACGCAAGTGGTTCCCAAAGAGCTTTAGAACAAGGCATAGTTTTCCCTGCTGGCTCTTTGGGCGGGGGACCCATCTCCAGCCGTATGGCCAATTTGTGCCTAGCGCGACGCCAAGTGGGAAAGGGTGGCTTTGAGGCTGAAGGCAGCAGCAAAGCCTGCAGGCCCCAGGTCTGTGGGGCTACGCAAGCGGTTCCCAAAGAGCTTTAGAACAATGCATAGTTTTCCCTGCTGGCTCTTTGGACGGGGGACCCATTTCCAGCCGTATGGCCATTTTTGTGCCTGGCGCGGTGCGTAGTGGTAAAGGGTGGTTTTGACGCTGAAGGCAGCAGGAAAGCCTGCAGCCCCCAGGTCTGTGCGGCTACGCAAGCGGTTCCCAAAGAGCTTTAGAACAAGGCCTAGTTTTCCCTGCTGGCTCTTTGGGCGGGGGACCCATCTCCAGCCATAGACCATTTTTGTGCCTAGCGCGGCGCCAAGTGGGAAAGGGTGGCTTTGAGGCTGAAGGCAGCAGGAGAGCCTGCAGCCCCCAGGTCTTTGGGGCTATGCAAGCGGTTCCCAAAGAGCTTTAGAACAAGGCATAGTTTTCCCTGCTGGCTCTTTGGGCGGGGGACCCATCTCCAGCCGTATGGCCATTTTTGTGCCTGGCGCGGCGCCAAGTGGGAAAGGGTGGTGTCGAGGCTGAAGGCAGCAGGAAAGCCCGCAGCCCCCAGGTCTGTGTGGCTACGCAAGCGGTTCCCAAAGAGCTTTAGAACAAGGCATAGTTTTCACTGCTGGCTCTTTGGGCGTGGGACCCATCTCCAGCCGTATGGCCATTTTTGTGCCTGGCCCGGCGCGAAGTGGGAAAGGGTGTCTTTGAGGCTGAAGGCAGCAGCAAAGCCCACAGCCCCGAGGTCTGTGGGGCTACGCAAGCGGTTCCCAAAGAGCTTTAGAACAAGGCATAGTTTTCCCTGCTGGCTCTTTGGGCGGGGGACCCATCTCCAGCCGTATGGCCATTTTTGTGCCTGGCACGGCGCCAAGTGGGAAAGGGTGGTGTCGAGGCTGAAGGCAGCAGGAAAGCCCACAGCCCCCAGGTCTGTGGGGCTATGCAAGCGGTTCCCAAAGAGCTTTAGAACAAGGCATAGTTTTCCCTGGTGGCTCTTTGGGCATGGGACCCATCTCCACCCATAGGCCATTTTTCTGCCTGGCGCGACGCCAAGTGGGAAAGGGTGCTGTCGAAGCTGAAGGCAGCAGGAAAGCCTGCAGCCCCCAGGTCTGTGGGGCTACGCAAGCGGTTCCCAAAGAGCTTTAGAACAAGGCATAGTTTTCCCTGCTGGCTCTTTGGGCATGGGACCCATCTCCAGCCATAGGCCATTTTTGTGCCTGATGCGGCGCCAAGTGGGAAAGGGTGGCTTTGAGGCTGAAGGCAGCAAGACAGCCCGCAGCCCCCAGGTCTGTGCGGCTACGCAAGCGGTTCCCAAAGAGCTTTAGAACAAGGCATAATTTTCCTTGCTGGCTCTCTGGGCGGGGGACCCATCTCCAGCCGTATGGCCATTTTTGTGCCTAGCGCGACGCCAAGTGGGAAAGGGTGGCTTTGAGGCTGAAGGCAGCAGCAAAGCCTGCAGCCCCCAGGTCTGTGGGGCTACGCAAGCGGTTCCCAAAGAGCTTTAGAACAAGGCATAGTTTTCCCTGCTGGGTCTTTGGGCATGGGACCCATCTCCAGCCATAGGCCATTTTTGTGCCTGGCGCGACGCCAAGTGGGAAAGGGTGGTTTTGAGGCTGAAGGCAGCAGGAAAGCCCGCAGCCCCCAGGTCTGTGGGGCTACGCAAGCGGTTCCCAAAGAGCTTTAGAACAAGGCATAATTTTCCTTGCTGGCTCTCTGGGCGGGGGACCCATCTCCAGCCATAGGCCATTTTTGTGCCTGGCGCGGCGCCAAGTGGGAAAGGGTGGTGTCGAGGCTGAAGGCAGCAGGAAAGCCTGCAGGCCCCAGGTCTGTGGGGCTACGCAAGTGGTTCCCAAAGAGCTTTAGAACAAGGCATAGTTTTCCCTGCTGGCTCTTTGGGCGGGGGACCCATCTCCAGCCATAGGCCATTTTTGTGCCTGGCGCGGCGCCAAGTGGGAAAGGGTGGCTTTGAGGCTGAAGGCAGCAGGAAAGCCTGCAGCCCCCAGGTCTGTGGGGCTACGCAAGCGGTTCCCAAAGAGCTTTAGAACAAGGCATAGTTTTCCCTGCTGGCTCTTTGGGCGGGGGACCCATCTCCAGCCGTATGGCCATTTTTGTGCCTGGCCCGGCGCCAAGTGGGAAAGGGTGGTGTCGAGGCTGAAGGCAGCAGGAAAGCCCACAGCCCCCAGGTCTGTGGGGCTACGCAAGCGGTTCCCAAAGAGCTTTAGAACAAGGCATAGTTTTCCCTGCTGGCTCTTTGGGCGGGGGACCCATCTCCAGCCGTATGGCCATTTTTGTGCCTGGCGCGGTGCGTAGTGTGAAAGGGTGGTTTTGAGGCTGAAGGCAGCAGGAAAGCCTGCAGCCCACAGCTCTGTGGGGCCAAGGAAGCTGTTCCCAAAGAGCTTTAGAACAAGGCATAGTTTTCCCTGCTGGCTCTTTGGGCGGGGGACCCATCTCCAGCCATAGGCCATTTTTGTGCCTGGCGCGGCGCCAAGTGGGGAAGGATGGTGTCGAGGTTGAAGGCAGCAGGAAAGCCTGCAGCCCCCAGGTCTGTGTGGCTACGCAAGCGGTTCCCAAAGAGCTTTAGAACAAGGCATAGTTTTCCCTGCTGGCTCCTTGGGCGGGGGACCCATCTCCAGCCGTATGGCCATTTTTGTGCCTGGCGCGGCGCCCAGTGGGAAAGGGTGGTGTCGAGGCTGAAGGCAGCAGGAAAGCCCGCAGCTCCCAGGTCTGTGGAGCTACGCAAGTGGTTCCCAAAGAGCTTTAGAACAAGGCATAGTTTTCCTTGCTGGCTCTTTGGGCAGGGGACCCATCTCCAGCCATATGGCCATTTTTGTGCCTGATGCGGCGTCCAGTGGAAAAGGGTGGCTTTGAGGTTGAAGGCAGCAGCAAAGCCTGCAGCCCCCATGTCTGTGGGGTTATGCAAGCGGTTCCCAAAGAGCTTTAGAACAAGGCATAGTTTTCCCTGCTGGCTCTTTGGGCGGGGGACCCATCTCCAGCTGTATGGCCATTTTTGTGCCTGGCGCGGTGCCAAGTGGGAAAGGGTGGTGTCGAGTCTGAAGGCAGCAGGAAAGCCCGCAGCCCCCAGGTCTGTGGGGCTACGCAAGCGGTTCCCAAAGAGCTTTAGAACAAGGCATAGTTTTCCCTGCTTGTTCTTTGGGCGGGGGACCCATCTCCAGCCGTATGGCCATTTTTGTGCCTGGCGCGGCGCCAAGTGGGAATGGGTGGTGTCGAGTCTGAAGGCAGCAGGAAAGCCTGCAGCCCCCAGGTCTGTGGGGCTACGCAAGCGGTTCCCAAAGAGCTTTAGAACAAGGCATAGTTTTCCCTGCTGGCTCGTTGGGCGGGGGACCCACCTCCAATCGTATGGCCATTTTTGTGCCTGGCGCGGTGCGTAGTGGGAAAGGGTGGTTTTGACGCTGAAGGCAGCAGGAAAGCCCGCAACCCCCAGGTCTGTGGGGCTACGCAAGCGGTTCCCAAAGAGCTTTAGAACAAGGCATAGTCTTCCCTGCTGGCTCTTTTGGCATGGGACCCATCTCCAGCCGTATGGCAATTTTTGTGCCTGGCCCGGCGCCAAGTGGGAAAGGGTGGTGTCGAGGCTGAAGGCAGCAGGAAAGCCCGCAGCTCCCAGGTCTGTGGAGCTACGCAAGCGGTTCCCAAAGAGCTTTAGAAGAAGGCATAGTTTTCCTTGCTGGCTCTTTGGGCAGGGGACCCATCTCCAGCCATATGGCCATTTTTGTGCCTGATGCGGCGTCCAGTGGAAAAGGGTGGCTTTGAGGTTGAAGGCAGCAGCAAAGCCTGCAGCCCCCAGGTCTGTGGGGCTACGCAAGCGGTTCCCAAAGAGCTTTAGAACAAGGCATAGTTTTCCCTGCTGGCTCTTTGGGCGGGCGACCCATCTCCAGCCGTATGGCCATTTTTGTGCCTGGCGCGGTGCCAAGTGGGAAAGGGTGGTGTCGAGTCTGAAGGCAGCAGGAAAGCCCGCAGCCCCCAGGTCTGTGGGGCTACGCAAGCGGTTCCCAAAGAGCTTTAGAACAAGGCATAGTTTTCCCTGCTGGCTCGTTGGGCGGGGGACCCATCTCCAATCGTATGGCCATTTTTGTGCCTGGCGCGGTGCGTAGTGGGAAAGGGTGGTTTTGACGCTGAAGGCAGCAGGAAAGCCCGCAACCCCCAGGTCTGTGGGGCTACGCAAGCGGTTCCCAAAGAGCTTTAGAACAAGGCATAGTCTTCCCTGCTGGCTCTTTTGGCATGGGACCCATCTCCAGCCGTATGGCAATTTTTGTGCCTGGCCCGGCGCCAAGTGGGAAAGGGTGGTTTTGAGGCTGAAGGCAGCAGCAAAGCCCGCAGCCCCCAGGTCTGTGGGGCTACGCAAGCGGTTCCCAAAGAGCTTTAGAACAAGGCATAGTTTTCCCTGCTGGCTCTTTGGGCGGGGGACCCATCTCCAGCCGTATGGCCATTTTTGTGCCTGGCGCGACGCCAAGTGGGAAAGGGTGGTGTCGAGGCTGAAGGCAGCAGCAAAGCCCGCAGCCCCCAGGTCTGTGGGGCTACGCAAGCGGTTCCCAAAGAGCTTTAGAAGAAGGCATAGTTTTCCCTGCTGGCTCTTTGGGCGGGGGACCCATCTCCAGCCGTATGGCCATTTTTGTGCCTAGCGCGGCGCCAAGTGGGAAAGGGTGGTGTCGAGGCTGAAGGCAGCAGGAAAGCCCGCAGCCCCCAGGTCTGTGGGGCTACGCAAGCGGTTCCCAAAGAGCTTTAGAACAAGGCATAGTTTTCCCTGCTGGCTCTTTGGGCGGGGGACCCATCTCCAGCCGTATGGCCATTTTTGTGCCTGGCACGGCGCCAAGTGGGAAAGGGTGGTGTCGAGGCTGAAGGCAGCAGCAAAGCCTGCAGCCCCCAGGTCTGTAGGGCTACGCAAGCGGTTCCCAAAGAGCTTTAGAACAAGGCATAGTTTTCCCTGCTGGCTCTTTGGGCGGGGGACCCATCTCCAGCCGTATGGCCATTTTTGTGCCTGGCCCGATGCCAAGTGTGAAAGGGTGGCTTTGAGGCTGAAGGCAGGAGCAAAGCCTGCAGCCCTAAGGTCTTTGGGGCTACGCAAGCGGTTCCCAAAGAGCTTTAGAACAAGGCATAGTTTTCCCTGCTGGCTGTTAGGGCATGGGACCCATCTCCAGCCATAGGCCATTTTTGTGCCTGGCGCGATGCCAAGTGGGAAAGGGTGGTGTCGAGTCTGAAGGCAGCAGGAAAGCCCGCAGCCCCCAGGTCTGTGGGGCTACGCAAGCGGTTCCCAAAGAGCTTTAGAACAAGGCATAGTTTTCCCTGCTGGCTCTTTGGACGGGGGACCCATCTCCAGCCGTATGGCCAATTTGTGCCTAGCGCGACGCCAAGTGAGAAAGGGTGGCTTTGAGGCTGAAGGCAGCAGCAAAGCCCACAGCCCCCAGGTCTGTGGGGCTACGCAAGCGGTTCCCAAAGAGCTTTAGAACAAGGCATAGTTTTCCCTGCTGGCTCTTTGGGCGGGGGACCCATCTCCAGCCGTATGGCCATTTTTGTGCCTGGCGCGGCGCCAAGTGGGAAAGGGTGGTGTCGAGGCTGAAGGCAGCAGGAGAGCCCGCAGCCCCCAGGTCTGTGGGGCTACGCAAGCGGTTCCCAAAGAGCTTTAGAACAAGGCATAGTTTTCCCTGCTGGCTCTTTGGGCATGGGACCCATCTCCAGCCGTATGGCCATTTTTGTGCCTGGCGCAGTGCGTAGTGGGAAAGGGTGGTTTTGAGGCTGAAGGCAGCAGGAAAGCCTGCAGCCCCCAGGTCTGTGGGGCCAAGCAAGCGGTTCCCAAAGAGCTTTAGAACAAGGCATAGTTTTCCCTGATGGCTCTTTGGGCATGGGACCCATCTCCAGCCGTATGGCCATTTTTGTGCCTGATAGGGCGCCAAGTGGGAAAGGGTGCCTTTGAGGCTGAAGGCAGCAGGAAAGCCTGCAGCCCCAGGTCTGTAGGGCTACGCAAGCGGTTCCCAAAGAGCTTCAGAACAAGGCATAGTTTTCCCTGCTGGCTCTTTGGGCATGGGACCCATCTCCAGCCATAGGCCATTTTTGTGCCTGGCGCGGTGCCAAGTGGGAAAGGGTGGTGTCGAGTCTGAAGGCAGCAGGAAAGCCTGCAGCCCCCAGGTCTGTGGGGCTACGCAAGTGGTTCCCAAAGAGCTTTAGAACAAGGCATAATTTTCCCTGCTGGCTCTTTGGGCGGGGGACCCATCTCCAGCCGTATGGCCATTTTTGTGCCTGGCGCGGCGCCAAGTGGGAAAGGGTGGTGTCGAGTCTGAAGGCAGCAGCAAAGCCTGCAGCCCCCAGGTCTGTGGGGCTACGCAAGTGGTTCCCAAAGAGCTTTAGAACAAGGCATAGTTTTCCCTGCTGGCTCTTTGGGCGGGGGACCCATCTCCAGCCGTATGGCCAATTTGTGCCTAGCGCGACGCCAAGTGGGAAAGGGTGGCTTTGAGGCTGAAGGCAGCAGCAAAGCCTGCAGCCCCCAGGTCTGTGGGGCTACGCAAGCGGTTCCCAAAGAGCTTTAGAACAATGCATAGTTTTCCCTGCTGGCTCTTTGGACGGGGGACCCATTTCCAGCCGTATGGCCATTTTTGTGCCTGGCGCGGTGCGTAGTGGTAAAGGGTGGTTTTGACGCTGAAGGCAGCAGGAAAGCCTGCAGCCCCCAGGTCTGTGCGGCTACGCAAGCGGTTCCCAAAGAGCTTTAGAACAAGGCCTAGTTTTCCCTGCTGGCTCTTTGGGCGGGGGACCCATCTCCAGCCATAGACCATTTTTGTGCCTAGCGCGGCGCCAAGTGGGAAAGGGTGGCTTTGAGGCTGAAGGCAGCAGGAGAGCCTGCAGCCCCCAGGTCTTTGGGGCTATGCAAGCGGTTCCCAAAGAGCTTTAGAACAAGGCATAGTTTTCCCTGCTGGCTCTTTGGGCGGGGGACCCATCTCCAGCCGTATGGCCATTTTTGTGCCTGGCGCGGCGCCAAGTGGGAAAGGGTGGTGTCGAGGCTGAAGGCAGCAGGAAAGCCCGCAGCCCCCAGGTCTGTGTGGCTACGCAAGCGGTTCCCAAAGAGCTTTAGAACAAGGCATAGTTTTCACTGCTGGCTCTTTGGGCGTGGGACCCATCTCCAGCCGTATGGCCATTTTTGTGCCTGGCCCGGCGCGAAGTGGGAAAGGGTGTCTTTGAGGCTGAAGGCAGCAGCAAAGCCCACAGCCCCGAGGTCTGTGGGGCTACGCAAGCGGTTCCCAAAGAGCTTTAGAACAAGGCATAGTTTTCCCTGCTGGCTCTTTGGGCGGGGGACCCATCTCCAGCCGTATGGCCATTTTTGTGCCTGGCACGGCGCCAAGTGGGAAAGGGTGGTGTCGAGGCTGAAGGCAGCAGGAAAGCCCACAGCCCCCAGGTCTGTGGGGCTATGCAAGCGGTTCCCAAAGAGCTTTAGAACAAGGCATAGTTTTCCCTGGTGGCTCTTTGGGCATGGGACCCATCTCCACCCATAGGCCATTTTTCTGCCTGGCGCGACGCCAAGTGGGAAAGGGTGCTGTCGAAGCTGAAGGCAGCAGGAAAGCCTGCAGCCCCCAGGTCTGTGGGGCTACGCAAGCGGTTCCCAAAGAGCTTTAGAACAAGGCATAGTTTTCCCTGCTGGCTCTTTGGGCATGGGACCCATCTCCAGCCATAGGCCATTTTTGTGCCTGATGCGGCGCCAAGTGGGAAAGGGTGGCTTTGAGGCTGAAGGCAGCAAGACAGCCCGCAGCCCCCAGGTCTGTGCGGCTACGCAAGCGGTTCCCAAAGAGCTTTAGAACAAGGCATAATTTTCCTTGCTGGCTCTCTGGGCGGGGGACCCATCTCCAGCCGTATGGCCATTTTTGTGCCTAGCGCGACGCCAAGTGGGAAAGGGTGGCTTTGAGGCTGAAGGCAGCAGCAAAGCCTGCAGCCCCCAGGTCTGTGGGGCTACGCAAGCGGTTCCCAAAGAGCTTTAGAACAAGGCATAGTTTTCCCTGCTGGGTCTTTGGGCATGGGACCCATCTCCAGCCATAGGCCATTTTTGTGCCTGGCGCGACGCCAAGTGGGAAAGGGTGGTTTTGAGGCTGAAGGCAGCAGGAAAGCCCGCAGCCCCCAGGTCTGTGGGGCTACGCAAGCGGTTCCCAAAGAGCTTTAGAACAAGGCATAATTTTCCTTGCTGGCTCTCTGGGCGGGGGACCCATCTCCAGCCGTATGGCCATTTTTGTGCCTGGCGCGGCGCCAAGTGGGAAAGGGTGGTGTCGAGGCTGAAGGCAGCAGGAAAGCCCGCAGCCCCCAGGTCTGTGGGGCTACGCAAGCAGTTCCCAAAGAGCTTTAGAACAAGGCATAGTTTTCCCTGCTGGCTCTTTGGGCGGGGGACCCATCTCCAGCCGTATGGCCATTTTTGTGCCTGGCGCGGCGCCAAGTGGGAAAGGGTGGTTTTGAGGCTGAAGGCAGCAGGAAAGCCCGCAGCCCCCAGGTCTGTGGGGCTACGCAAGCGGTTCCCAAAGAGCTTTAGAACAAGGCATAGTTTTCCCTGCTGGCTCTTTGGGCGGGGGACCCATCTCCAGCCGTATGGCCATTTTTGTGCCTGGCCCGGCGCCAAGCAGGAAACGGTGGCTTTGAGGCTGAAGGCAGCAGCAAAGCCCACACCCCCAAGTCTGTGGGGCTACGCAAGCGGTTCCCAAAGAGCTTTAGAAAAAGGCATAGTTTTCCCTGCTGGCTCTTTGGGCGGGGGACCCATCTCCAGCCGTATGGCCATTTTTGTGCTTGGCGCGGCGCCAAGTGGGAAAGGGTGGTGTCGAGGCTGAAGGCAGCAGGAAAGCCCACAGCCCCCAGGTCTGTGGGGCTACGCAAGTGGTTCCCAAAGAGCTTTAGAACAAGGCATAGTTTTCCCTGCTAGCTCTTTGGGCGGGGGACCCATCTCCAGCCGTATGGCCATTTTTGTGCCTGGCGCGGTGCGTAGTGGGAAAGGGTGGTTTTGAGGCTGAAGGCAGCAGGAAAGCCTGCAGCCCCCAGGTCTGTGGGGCCAAGCAAGCGGTTCCCAAAGAGCTTTAGAACAAGGCATAGTTTTCCCTGATGGCTCTTTGGGCATGGGACCCATCTCCAGGCATAGGCCATTTTTGTGCCTGATAGGGCGCCAAGTGGGAAAGGGTGGCTTTGAGGCTGAAGGCAGCAGGAAAGCCTGCAGCCCCCAGGTCTGTGGGGCTACGCAAGCGGTTCCCAAAGAGCTTTAGAACAAGGCATAGTTTTCCCTGCTGGCTCTTTGGACGGGGGACCCATTTCCAGCCGTATGGCCATTTTTGTGCCTGGCGCGGTGCGTAGTGGTAAAGGGTGGTTTTGACGCTGAAGGCAGCAGCAAAGCCCGCAGCCCCCAGGTCTGTGCGGCTACGCAAGCGGTTCCCAAAGAGCTTTAGAACAAGGCATAGTTTTCCCTGCTGGCTCTTTGGGCGGGGGACCCATCTCCAGCCGTATGGCCATTTTTGTGCCTGGCGCGGCGCCAAGTGGGAAAGGGTGGTTTTGAGGCTGAAGGCAGCAGCAAAGCCTGCAGCCCCCAGGTCTGTGGGGCCAAGCAAGCGGTTCCCAAAGAGCTTTAGAACAAGGCATAGTTTTCCCTGCTGGCTCTTTGGGCATGGGACCCATCTCCAGCCATAGGCCATTTTTGTGCCTGGCGCGGCGCCAAGTGGGAAAGGGTGGCTTTGAGGCTGAAGGCAGCAGGAAAGCCTGCAGCCCCCAAGTCTCTGGGGCTACGCAAGCAGTTCCCAAAGAGCTTTAGAACAAGGCATAATTTTCCCTGCTGGCTCTCTGGGCGGGGGACCCATCTCCAGCCATAGGCCGTTTTTGTGCCTGGCGCGGCGCCAAGTGGGAAAGGGTGGTGTCGAGGCTGAAGGCAGCAGCAAAGCCTGCAACCCCCAGGTCTGTGGGGCTATGCAAGCGGTTCCCAAAGAGCTTTAGAACAAGGCATAGTTTTCCCTGCTGGCTCTTTGGGCGGGGGACCCATCTCCAGTCGTATGGCTATTTTTATGCCTGGCGCGGTGCGTAGTGGGAAAGGGTGGTTTTGAGGCTGAAGGCAGCAGGAAAGCCCGCAGCCCCCAGGTCTTTGGGGCTACGCAAGCGGTTCCCAAAGAGCTTTAGAACAAGGCATAGTTTTCCCTGCTGGCTCTTTGGGCGGGGAACCCATCTCCAGCCGTATGGCCATTTTTGTGCCTGGCACGGCGCCAAGTGGGAAAGGGTGGTGTCGAGGCTGAAGGCAGCAGGAAAGCCCGCAGCCCCCATGTCTGTAGGGCTACGCAAGCGGTTCCCAAAGAGCTTTAGAACAAGGCATAGTTTTCCCTGCTGGCTCTCTGGGCATGGGACCGATCTCCAGCCATAGGCCATTTTTTTACCTGATGGAGTGCCAAGTGGGAAAGGGTGGCTTTGAGGCTGAAGGCAGCAGGAAAGCCTGCAGCCCCCAGGTCTGTGGGGCTACGCAAGCGGTTCCCAAAGAGCTTTAGAACAAGGCATAGTTTTCCCTGCTGGCTCTTTGGGCATGGGCCCCATCTCCAGCCATAGGCCATTTTTGTGCCTGATGCGGCGCCAAGTGGGAAAGGGTGGCTTTGAGGCTGAAGGCAGCAGGAAAGCCCGCAGCCCCCAGGTCTGTGCGGCTACGCAAGCGGTTCCCAAAGAGCTTTAGAACAAGGCAAAATTTTCCTTGCTGGCTCTCTGGGCGGGGGACCCATCTCCAGCCGTGTGGCCATTTTTGTGCCTAGCGCGACGCCAAGTGGGAAAGGGTGGCTTTGAGGCTGAAGGCAGCAGGAAAGCCTGCAGCCCCCAGGTCTGTGGGGCTACGCAAGCGGTTCCCAAAGAGCTTTAGAACAAGGCATAGTTTTCCCTGCTGGCTCTTTGGGCATGGGACCCATCTCCAGCCATAGGCCATTTTTGTGCTGGCGCGACACCAAGTGGGAAAGGGTGGCTTTGAGGCTGAAGGCAGCAGGAAAGCCCGCAGCCCCCAGGTCTGTGCGGCTACGCAAGCGGTTCCCATAGAGCTTTAGAACAAGGCATAATTTTCCTTGCTGGCTCTCTGGGCGGGGGACCCATCTCCAGCCGTATGGCCATTTTTGTGCCTGGCGCGGCGCCAAGTGGGAAAGGGTGGCTTTGAGGCTGAAGGCAGCAGGAAAGCCCGCAGCCCCCAGGTCTGTGGGGCTACGCAAGCGGTTCCCAAAGAGCTTTAGAACAAGGCATAGTTTTCCCTGCTGGCTCTTTGGGCGGGGGACCCATCTCCAGCCGTATGGCCATTTTTGTGCCTGGCGCGGTGCGTAGTGGGAAAGGGTGGTTTTGAGGCTGAAGGCAGCAGGAAAGCCTGCAGCCCCCAGGTCTGTGGGGCCAAGCAAGCGGTTCCCAAAGAGCTTTAGAACAAGGCATAGTTTTCCCTGATGGCTCTTTGGGCATGGGACCCAACTCCAGCCATAGGCCATTTTTGTGCCTGATAGGGCGCCAAGTGGGAAAGGGTGGCTTTGAGGCTGAAGGCAGCAGGAAAGCCTGCAGCCCCCAGGTCTGTGGGGCTACGCAAGCGGTTCCCAAAGAGCTTTAGAAGAAGGCATAGTTTTCCCTGCTGGCTCTTTGGACGGGGGACCCATTTCCAGCCGTATGGCCATTTTTGTGCCTGGCGCGGTGCGTAGTGGTAAAGGGTGGTTTTGACGCTGAAGGCAGCAGGAAAGCCCGCAGCCCCCAGGTCTGTGCGGCTACGCAAGCGGTTCCCAAAGAGCTTTAGAACAAGGCATAGTTTTCCCTGCTGGCTCTTTGGGCGGGGGACCCATCTCCAGCCGTATGGCCATTTTTGTGCCTGGCGCGGCGCCAAGTGGGAAAGGGTGGTTTTGAGGCTGAAGGCAGCAGCAAAGCCTGCAGCCCCCAGGTCTGTGGGGCCAAGCAAGCTGTTCCCAAAGAGCTTTAGAACAAGGCATAGTTTTCCCTGCTGGCTCTTTGGGCATGGGACCCATCTCCAGCCATAGGCCATTTTTGTGCCTGGCGCGGCGCCAAGTGGGAAAGGGTGGCTTTGAGGCTGAAGGCAGCAGCAAAGCCTGCAGGCCCCACGTCTGTGGGGCCACGCAAGCGGTTCCCAAAGAGCTTTAGAACAAGGCATAGTTTTCCTTGCTGGGTCTTTGGGCATGGGACCGATCTCCAGCCATAGGCCATTTTTTTGCCTGATGGAGTGCCAAGTGGGAAAGGGTGGCTTTGAGGCTGAAGGCAGCAGGAAAGCCTGCAGCCCCCAGGTCTGTGGGGCTACGCAAGCGGTTCCCAAAGAGCTTTAGAACAAGGCATAGTTTTCCTTGCTGGCTCTTTGGGCATGGGACCCATCTCCAGCCATAGGCCATTTTTGTGCCTGATGCGGCGCCAAGTGGGAAAGGGTGGCTTTGAGGCTGAAGGCAGCAGGAAAGCCCGCAGCCCCCAGGTCTGTGCGGCTACGCAAGCGGTTCCCAAAGAGCTTTAGAACAAGGCATAATTTTCCTTGCTGGCTCTCTGGGCGGGGGACCCATCTCCAGCCGTATGGCCATTTTTGTGCCTAGCGCGACGCCAAGTGGGAAAGGGTGGCTTTGAGGCTGAAGGCAGCAGCAAAGCCCGCAGCCCCCAGGTCTGTGGGGCTACGCAAGCGGTTCCCAAAGAGCTTTAGAACAAGGCATAGTTTTCCCTGATGGCTCTTTGGGCATGGGACCCATCTCCAGCCATAGGCCATTTTTGTGCCTGGCGCGACGCCAAGTGGGAAAGGGTGGCTTTGAAGCTGAAGGCAGCAGGAAAGCCCGCAGCGCCAGGTCTGTGCGGCTACGCAAGCGGTTCCCAAAGAGCTTTAGAACAAGGCATAATTTTCCTTGCTGGCTCTCTGGGCGGGGGACCCATCTCCAGCCGTATGGCCATTTTTGTGCCTGGCGCGGCGCCAAGTGGGAAAGGGTGTTGTCGAGGCTGAAGGCAGCAGGAAAGCCCGCAGCCCCCAGGTCTGTGGGGCTACGCAAGCGGTTCCCAAAGAGCTTTAGAACAAGGCATAGTTTTCCCTGCTGGCTCTTTGGGCGGGGGACCCATCTCCAGCCGTATGGCCATTTTTGTGCCTGGCGCGGCGCCAAGTGGGAAAGGGTGGTTTTGAGGCTGAAGGCAGCAGGAAAGCCCGCAGCCCCCAGGTCTGTGGGGCTACGCAAGCGGTTCCCAAAGAGCTTTAGAAGAAGGCATAGTTTTCCCTGCTGGCTCTTTGGGCGGGGGACCCATCTCCAGCCGTATGGCCATTTTTGTGCCTGGCCCGGCGCCAAGCGGGAAACGGTGGCTTTGAGGCTGAAGGCAGCAGCAAAGCCCACACCCCCAGGTCTGTGGGGCTACGCAAGCGGTTCCCAAAGAGCTTTAGAAAAAGGCATAGTTTTCCCTGCTGGCTCTTTGGGCGGGGGACCCATCTCCAGCCGTATGGCCATTTTTGTGCTTGGCGCGGCGCCAAGTGGGAAAGGGTGGTTTTGACGCTGAAGGCAGCAGGAAAGCCCGCAGCCCCCAGGTCTGTGCGGCTACGCAAGCGGTTCCCAAAGAGCTTTAGAACAAGGCATAGTTTTCCCTGCTGGCTCTTTGGGCGGGGGACCCATCTCCAGCCGTATGGCCATTTTTGTGCCTGGCGCGGCGCCAAGTGGGAAAGGGTGGTTTTGAGGCTGAAGGCAGCAGCAAAGCCTGCAGCCCCCAGGTCTGTGGGGCCAAGCAAGCGGTTCCCAAAGAGCTTTAGAACAAGGCATAGTTTTCCCTGCTGGCTCTTTGGGCATGGGACCCATCTCCAGCCATAGGCCATTTTTGTGCCTGGCGCGGCGCCAAGTGGGAAAGGGTGGCTTTGAGGCTGAAGGCAGCAGGAAAGCCTGCAGCCCCCAGGTCTCTGGGGCTACGCAAGCAGTTCCCAAAGAGCTTTAGAACAAGGCATAATTTTCCCTGCTGGCTCTCTGGGCGGGGGACCCATCTCCAGCCTTAGGCCGTTTTTGTGCCTGGCGCGGCGCCAAGTGGGAAAGGGTGCTGTCGAGGCTGAAGGCAGCAGCAAAGCCTGCAGCCCCCAGGTCTGTGGGGCTATGCAAGCGGTTCCCAAAGAGCTTTAGAACAAGGCATAGTTTTCCCTGCTGGCTCTTTGGGCGGGGGACCCATCTCCAGTCGTATGGCTATTTCTATGCCTAGCACGGTGCGTAGTGGGAAAGGGTGGTATCGAGGCTGAAGGCAGCAGGAAAGCCCGCAGCCCCCAGGTCTGTGGGACTACGCAAGCAGTTCCCAAAGAGCTTTAGAACAAGGCATAATTTTCCCTGCTGTCTCTTTGGGCGGGGGACCCATCTCCAGCCATAGGCCTTTTTTGTGCCTGGCGCGGCGCCAAGTGGGAAAGGGTGGTGTGGAGGCTGAATGCAGCAGGAAAGCCCGCAGCCCCCAGGTCTGTGCGGCTACGCAAGCGGTTCCCAAAGAGCTTTAGAACAAGGCAAAATTTTCCTTGCTGGCTCTCTGGGCGGGGGACCCATCTCCAGCCGTATGGCCATTTTTGTGCCTAGCGCGACGCCAAGTGGGAAAGGGTGGCTTTGAGGCTGAAGGCAGCAGCAAAGCCTGCAGCCCCCAGGTCTGTGGGGCTACGCAAGCGGTTCCCAAAGAGCTTTAGAACAAGGCATAGTTTTCCCTGCTGGCTCTTTGGGCATGGGACCCATCTCCAGCCATAGGCCATTTTTGTGCCTGGCGCGACACCAAGTGGGAAAGGGTGGCTTTGAGGCTGAAGGCAGCAGGAAAGCCTGCAGCCCCCAGGTCTGTGGGGCTACGCAAGCGGTTCCCAAAGAGCTTTAGAACAAGGCATAGTTTTCCCTGCTGGCTCTTTGGGTGGGGGACCCATCTCCAGCCGTATGGCCATTTTTGTGCCTGGCGCGGCGCCAAGTGGGAAAGGGTGGTGTCGAGGCTGAAGGCAGCAGGAAAGCCCGCAGCCCCCAGGTCTGTGGGGCTACGCAAGCGGTTCCCAAAGAGCTTTAGAACAAGGCATAGTTTTCCCTGCTGGCTCTTTGGGCGGGGGACCCATCTCCAGCCGTATGGCCATTTTTGTGCCTGGCGCGGTGCGTAGTGGGAAAGGGTGGTTTTGAGGCTGAAGGCAGCAGGAAAGCCTGCAGCCCCCAGGTCTGTGGGGCCAAGCAAGCGGTTCCCAAAGAGCTTTAGAACAAGGCATAGTTTTCCCTGATGGCTCTTTGGGCATGGGACCCATCTCCAGCCATAGGCCATTTTTGTGCCTGATAGGGCGCCAAGTTGGAAAGGGTGGCTTTGAGGCTGAAGGCAGCAGGAAAGCCTGCAGCCCCCAGGTCTGTGGGGCTACGCAAGCGGTTCCCAAAGAGCTTTAGAAGAAGGCATAGTTTTCCCTGCTGGCTCTTTGGACGGGGGACCCATTTCCAGCCGTATGGCCATTTTTGTGCCTGGCGCGGTGCGTAGTGGTAAAGGGTGGTTTTGACGCTGAAGGCAGCAGGAAAGCCCGCAGCCCCCAGGTCTGTGCGGCTACGCAAGCGGTTCCCAAAGAGCTTTAGAACAAGGCATAGTTTTCCCTGCTGGCTCTTTGGGCGGGGGACCCATCTCCAGCCGTATGGCCATTTTTGTGCCTGGCGCGGCGCCAAGTGGGAAAGGGTGGTTTTGAGGCTGAAGGCAGCAGCAAAGCCTGCAGCCCCCAGGTCTGTGGGGCTACGCAAGCGGTTCCCAAAGAGCTTTAGAAGAAGGCATAGTTTTCCCTGCTGGCTCTTTGGACGGGGGACCCATTTCCAGCCGTATGGCCATTTTTGTGCCTGGCGCGGTGCGTAGTGGTAAAGGGTGGTTTTGACGCTGAAGGCAGCAGGAAAGCCCGCAGCCCCCAGGTCTGTGCGGCTACGCAAGCGGTTCCCAAAGAGCTTTAGAACAAGGCATAGTTTTCCCTGCTGGCTCTTTGGGCGGGGGACCCATCTCCAGCCGTATGGCCATTTTTGTGCCTGGCGCGGCGCCAAGTGGGAAAGGGTGGTTTTGAGGCTGAAGGCAGCAGCAAAGCCTGCAGCCCCCAGGTCTGTGGGGCCAAGCAAGCTGTTCCCAAAGAGCTTTAGAACAAGGCATAGTTTTCCCTGCTGGCTCTTTGGGCATGGGACCCATCTCCAGCCATAGGCCATTTTTGTGCCTGGCGCGGCGCCAAGTGGGAAAGGGTGGCTTTGAGGCTGAAGGCAGCAGCAAAGCCTGCAGGCCCCACGTCTGTGGGGCCACGCAAGCGGTTCCCAAAGAGCTTTAGAACAAGGCATAGTTTTCCTTGCTGGGTCTTTGGGCATGGGACCGATCTCCAGCCATAGGCCATTTTTTTGCCTGATGGAGTGCCAAGTGGGAAAGGGTGGCTTTGAGGCTGAAGGCAGCAGGAAAGCCTGCAGCCCCCAGGTCTGTGGGGCTACGCAAGCGGTTCCCAAAGAGCTTTAGAACAAGGCATAGTTTTCCTTGCTGGCTCTTTGGGCATGGGACCCATCTCCAGCCATAGGCCATTTTTGTGCCTGATGCGGCGCCAAGTGGGAAAGGGTGGCTTTGAGGCTGAAGGCAGCAGGAAAGCCCGCAGCCCCCAGGTCTGTGCGGCTACGCAAGCGGTTCCCAAAGAGCTTTAGAACAAGGCATAATTTTCCTTGCTGGCTCTCTGGGCGGGGGACCCATCTCCAGCCGTATGGCCATTTTTGTGCCTAGCGCGACGCCAAGTGGGAAAGGGTGGCTTTGAGGCTGAAGGCAGCAGCAAAGCCCGCAGCCCCCAGGTCTGTGGGGCTACGCAAGCGGTTCCCAAAGAGCTTTAGAACAAGGCATAGTTTTCCCTGCTGGCTCTTTGGGCATGGGACCCATCTCCAGCCATAGGCCATTTTTGTGCCTGGCGCGACGCCAAGTGGGAAAGGGTGGCTTTGAGGCTGAAGGCAGCAGGAAAGCCCGCAGCGCCAGGTCTGTGCGGCTACGCAAGCGGTTCCCAAAGAGCTTTAGAACAAGGCATAATTTTCCTTGCTGGCTCTCTGGGCGGGGGACCCATCTCCAGCCGTATGGCCATTTTTGTGCCTGGCGCGGCGCCAAGTGGGAAAGGGTGTTGTCGAGGCTGAAGGCAGCAGGAAAGCCCGCAGCCCCCAGGTCTGTGGGGCTACGCAAGCGGTTCCCAAAGAGCTTTAGAACAAGGCATAGTTTTCCCTGCTGGCTCTTTGGGCGGGGGACCCATCTCCAGCCGTATGGCCATTTTTGTGCCTGGCGCGGCGCCAAGTGGGAAAGGGTGGTTTTGAGGCTGAAGGCAGCAGGAAAGCCCGCAGCCCCCAGGTCTGTGGGGTACGCAAGCGGTTCCCAAAGAGCTTTAGAACAAGGCATAGTTTTCCCTGCTGGCTCTTTGGGCGGGGGACCCATCTCCAGCCGTATGGCCATTTTTGTGCCTGGCCCGGCGCCAAGCGGGAAACGGTGGCTTTGAGGCTGAAGGCAGCAGCAAAGCCCACACCCCCAGGTCTGTGGGGCTACGCAAGCGGTTCCCAAAGAGCTTTAGAAAAAGGCATAGTTTTCCCTGCTGGCTCTTTGGGCGGGGGACCCATCTCCAGCCGTATGGCCATTTTTGTGCTTGGCGAGGCGCCAAGTGGGAAAGGGTGGTTTTGACGCTGAAGGCAGCAGGAAAGCCCGCAGCCCCCAGGTCTGTGCGGCTACGCAAGCGGTTCCCAAAGAGCTTTAGAACAAGGCATAGTTTTCCCTGCTGGCTCTTTGGGCGGGGGACCCATCTCCAGCCGTATGGCCATTTTTGTGCCTGGCGCGGCGCCAAGTGGGAAAGGGTGGTTTTGAGGCTGAAGGCAGCAGCAAAGCCTGCAGCCCCCAGGTCTGTGGGGCCAAGCAAGCGGTTCCCAAAGAGCTTTAGAACAAGGCATAGTTTTCCCTGCTGGCTCTTTGGGCATGGGACCCATCTCCAGCCATAGGCCATTTTTGTGCCTGGCGCGGCGCCAAGTGGGAAAGGGTGGCTTTGAGGCTGAAGGCAGCAGGAAAGCCTGCAGCCCCCAGGTCTCTGGGGCTACGCAAGCAGTTCCCAAAGAGCTTTAGAACAAGGCATAATTTTCCCTGCTGGCTCTCTGGGCGGGGGACCCATCTCCAGCCTTAGGCCGTTTTTGTGCCTGGCGCGGCGCCAAGTGGGAAAGGGTGCTGTCGAGGCTGAAGGCAGCAGCAAAGCCTGCAGCCCCCAGGTCTGTGGGGCTATGCAAGCGGTTCCCAAAGAGCTTTAGAACAAGGCATAGTTTTCCCTGCTGGCTCTTTGGGCGGGGGACCCATCTCCAGTCGTATGGCTATTTCTATGCCTAGCGCGGTGCGTAGTGGTAAAGGGTGGTTTTGACGCTGAAGGCAGCAGGAAAGCCCGCAGCCCCCAGGTCTGTGGGACTACGCAAGCAGTTCCCAAAGAGCTTTAGAACAAGGCATAATTTTCCCTGCTGTCTCTTTGGGCGGGGGACCCATCTCCAGCCATAGGCCATTTTTGTGCCTGGCGCGGCGCCAAGTGGGAAAGGGTGGTGTGGAGGCTGAATGCAGCAGGAAAGCCCGCAGCCCCCAGGTCTGTGGGGCTACACAAGCGGTTCCCAAAGAGCTTTAGAACAAGGCATAGTTTTCCCTGCTGGCTCTTTGAGCATGGGACCCATCTCCAGCCATAGGCCATTTTTGTGCCTGGCGCGGCGCCAAGTAGGAAAGGGTGGCTTTGAGGCTGAAGGCAGCAGGAAAGCCTGCAGCCCCCAGGTCTCTGGGGCTACGCAAGCAGTTCCCAAAGAGCTTTAGAACAAGGCATAATTTTCCCTGCTGGCTCTCTGGGCGGGGGACCCATCTCCAGCCATAGGCCGTTTTTGTGCCTGGCGCGGCGCCAAGTGGGAAAGGGTGCTGTCGAGGCTGAAGGCAGCAGCAAAGCCTGCAGCCCCCAGGTCTGTGGGGCTATGCAAGCGGTTCCCAAAGAGCTTTAGAACAAGGCATAGTTTTCCCTGCTGGCTCTTTGGGCGGGGGACCCATCTCCAGTCGTATGGCTATTTCTATGCCTAGCGCGGTGCGTAGTGGGAAAGGGTGGTTTTGAGGCTGAAGGCAGCAGGAAAGCCCGCAGCCCCCAGGTCTGTGGGACTACGCAAGCAGTTCCCAAAGAGCTTTAGAACAAGGCATAATTTTCCCTGCTGTCTCTTTGGGCGGGGGACCCATCTCCAGCCATAGGCCATTTTTGTGCCTGGCGCGGCGCCAAGTGGGAAAGGGTGGTGTGGAGGCTGAATGCAGCAGGAAAGCCCGCAGCCCCCAGGTCTGTGGGGCTACGCAAGCGGTTCCCAAAGAGCTTTAGAACAAGGCATAGTTTTCCCTGCTTGTTCTTTGGGCAGGGGACCCATCTCCAGCCGTATGGCCATTTTTGTGCCTGGCGCGGCGCCAAGTGGGAAAGGGTGGCTTTGAGGCTGAAGGCAGGAGCAAAGCCTGCAGCCCCCAGGTCTGTGGGGCCACGCAAGCGGTTCCCAAAGAGCTTTAGAACAAGGCATAGTTTTCCCTGCTGGCTCTTTGGGTGGGGGACCCATCTCCAGCCGTATGGCCATTTTTGTGCCTGGCGCGGCGCCAAGTGGGAAAGGGTGGCTTTGAGGCTGAAGGCAGGAGCAAAGCCTGCAGCCCCAAGTTCTGTGGGGCTACGCAAGCGGTTCCCAAAGAGCTTTAGAACAAGTCATAGTTTTCCCAGCTGGCTCTTTGGGCATGGGACCCATCTCCAGCCGTATGGCCATTTTTGTCCCTGGCGCGGCGCCAAGTGGGAAAGGGTGGTGTCGAGGCTGAAGGCAGCAGGAAAGCCCGCAGCCCCCAGGTCTGTGGGGCTATGCAAGCGGTTCCCAAAGAGCTTTAGAACAAGGCATAGTTTTCCCTGCTGGCTCTTTGGGTGGGGGACCCATCTCCAGACGTATGGCTATTTTTGTGCCTGGCGCGGTGCGTAGTGGCATAGGGTGGTTTTGAGGCTGAAGGCAGCAGGAAAGCCCGCAGCCCCCAGGTCTGTGGGGCCAAGCAAGCGGTTCCCAGAGAGCTTTAGAACAAGGCATAGTTTTCCCTGCTGGCTCTTTGGGCGGGGGACCCATCTCCAGCCATATGGCCATTTTTGTGCCTGGCGCGGTGCGTAGTGGGAAAGGGTGGTTTTGAGGCTGAAGGCAGCAGGAAAGCCCGCAGCCCCCAGGTCTGTGGGGCCAAGCAAGCGGTTCCCAAAGAGCTTTAGAACAAGGCATAGTTTTCCCTGCTGGCTCTTTGGGCATGGGACCCATCTCCAGCCATAGGCCATTTTTGTGCCTGGCGCGGCGCCAAGTGGGAAAGGGTGGCTTTGAGGCTGAAGGCAGCAGCAAAGCCCGCAGCCCCCAGGTCTGTGGGGCTACGCAAGCGGTTCCCAAAGAGCTTTAGAACAAGGCATAGTTTTCCCTGCTGGCTCTTTGGGCGGGGGACCCATCTCCAGCCGTATGGCCATTTTTGTGCCTGATAGGGCGCCAAGTGGGAAAGGGTGGTGTCGAGGCTGAAGACAGCAGGAAAGCCTGCAGCCCCCAGGTCTGTGGGGCTACGCAAGCGGTTCCCAAAGAGCTTTAGAACAAGGCATAGTTTTCCCTGCTGGCTCTTTGGGCGGGGGACCCATCTCCAGCCGTATGGCCATTTTTGAGCCTGGCGCGGCGCCAGGTGGGAAAGGGTGGCTTTGAGGCTGAAGGCAGGAGCAAAGCCTGCAGCCCCCAGGTCTGTGGGGCTACGCAAGCGGTTCCCAAAGAGCTTTAGAACAAGGCATAGTTTTCCCTGCTGGCTCTTTGGGCGGGGGACCCATCTCCAGTCGTATGGCTATTTCTATGCCTAGCGCGGTGCGTAGTGGGAAAGGGTGGTTTTGAGGCTGAAGGCAGCAGGAAAGCCCGCAGCCCCCAGGTCTGTGGGACTACGCAAGCAGTTCCCAAAGAGCTTTAGAACAAGGCATAATTTTCCCTGCTGTCTCTTTGGGCGGGGGACCCATCTCCAGCCATAGGCCATTTTTGTGCCTGGCGCGGCGCCAAGTGGGAAAGGGTGTTTTTGAGGGTGAATGCAGCAGGAAAGCCCGCAGCCCCCAGGTCTGTGGGGCTACGCAAGCGGTTCCCAAAGAGCTTTAGAACAAGGCATAGTTTTCCCTGCTGGCTCTTTGGGCGGGGGACCCATCTCCAGCCGTATGGCCATTTTTGTGCCTGGCGCGGCGCCAAGTGGGAAAGGGTGGTGTCGAGGCTGAAGGCAGCAGGAAAGCCCGCAGCCCCCACGTCTGTGGGGCCAAGCAAGCGGTTCCCAAAGAGCTTTAGAACAAGGCATAGTTTTCCCTGCTGGCTCTTTGGGCCTGGGACCCATCTCCAGCCATAGGCCATTTTTGTGCTTGATAGGGCGCCAAGTGGGAAAGGGTGGCTTTGAGGCTTGAAGGCAGCAGGAAAGCCCGCAGCCCCCAGGTCTGTGGGGCTACGCAAGCGGTTCCCAAAGAGCTTTAGAACAAGGCATAGTTTTCCCTGCTGGCTCTTTGGGAGGGGGACCCATCTCCAGCCGTATGGCCATTTTTGAGCCTGGCGCGGCGCCAAGTGGGAAAGGGTTGTGTCGAGGCTAAAGGCAGCAGGAAAGCCCGCAGCCCCCAGGTCTGTGGGGCTACGCAAGCGG
The DNA here is from genome assembly GCF_028500815.1 of Rissa tridactyla. Classification (NCBI taxonomy): domain Eukaryota; kingdom Metazoa; phylum Chordata; class Aves; order Charadriiformes; family Laridae; genus Rissa; species Rissa tridactyla. The sequence goes on from NW_026529512.1 coordinate 115,808, forward strand.
TTCCCAAAGAGCTTTAGAACAAGGCATAATTTTCCCTGCTGGCTCCCTGGGCGGGGGACCCATCTCCAGCCGTATGGCCATTTTTGTGCCTGGCGCAGCGCCAAGTGGGAAAGGGTGGTTTTGAGGCTGAAGGCAGCAGCAAAGCCTGCAGCCCCCAGGTCTGTGGGGCTACGCAAGCGGTTCCCAAAGAGCTTTAGAACAAGGCATAGTTTTCCCTGCTGGCTCTTTGGGCGGGGGACCCATCTCCAGCCGTATGGCCATTTTTGTGCCTGGCCGGGGGCCAAGTGGGAAAGGGTGGTTTTGAGGCTGAAGGCAGCAGGAAAGCCCGCAGCCCCTAGGTCTGTGGGGCCAAGCAAGCGGTTCCCAAAGAGCTTTAGAACAAGGCATAGTTTTCCCTGCTGGCTCTTAGGGCGGGGGACCCATCTCCAGCCGTATGGCCATTTTTGAGCCTGGCGCGGCGCCAAGTGGGAAAGGGTGGTGTCGAGGCTGAAGGCAGCAGGAAAGCCCGCAGCCCCCAGGTCTGTGGGGCTACGCAAGCGGTTCCCAAAGAGCTTTAGAACAAGGCATAGTTTTCCCTGCTGGCTCTTTGGGCGGGGGACCCATCTCCAGCCGTATGGCCATTTTTGTGCCTGGCGAAGCCCCAAGAGGGAAAGGGTGGCTTTGAATCTGAAGGCAGCAGGAAAGCCCGCAGCCCCCAGGTCTGTGGGGCTACGCAAGCGGTTCCCAAAGAGCTTTAGAACAAGGCATAGTTTTCCCTGCTGGCTCTTTTGGCAGGGGACCCATCTCCAGCCGTATGGCCATTTTTGTGCCTGGCGCGGTGCGTAGTGGGAAAGGGTGGTGTTGAGGCTGAAGGCAGCAGCAAAGACTGCAGCCCCCAGGTCTGTGGGGCCAAGCAAGCGGTTCCCAAAGAGCTTTAGAACAAGGCATAGTTTTCCCTGCTGGCTCTTTGGGCGGGGGACCCATCTCCAGCCGTATGGCCATTTTTGTGCCTGGCCCGGCGCCAAGTGGGAAAGGGTGGCTTTGAGGCTGAAGGCAGCAGCAAAGCCCGCAGCCCCCAGGTCTGTGGGGCTACGCAAGCGGTTCCCAAAGAGCTTTAGAACAAGGCATAGTTTTCCCTGCTGGCTCTCTGGGCGGGGGACCCATCTGCAGCCGTATGGCCATTTTTGAGCCTGGAGCAGTGCCAAGTGGGAAAGGGTGGTTTTGAGGGTGAAGGCAGCAGGAAAGCCCGCAGCCCCCAGGTCTGTGGGGCTACGCAAGCGGTTCCCAAAGAGCTTTAGAACAAGGCATAGTTTTCCCTGCTGGCTCTTTGGGCCTGGGACCCATCTCCAGCCATAGGCCATTTTTGTGCTTGATAGGGCGCCAAGTGGGAAAGGGTGGCTTTGAGGCTGAAGGCAGCAGGAAAGCCTGCAGCCCCCAGGTCTGTGGGGCTACGCAAGCAGTTCCCAAAGAGCTTTAGAACAAGGCATAGTTTTCCCTACTGGCTCTTTGTTCGGGGGACCCATCTCCAGCCATAGGCCATTTTTGTGCCTGGCCCGGCGCCCAGTGGGAAAGGGTGGCTTTGAGGCTTGAAGGCAGCAGGAAAGCCCGCAGCCCCCAGGTCTGTGGGGCTACGCAAGCGGTTCCCAAAGAGCTTTAGAACAAGGCATAGTTTTCCCTGCTGGCTCTCTGGGAGGGGGACCCATCTCCAGCCGTATGGCCATTTTTGAGCCTGGCGCGGCGCCAAGTGGGAAAGGGTTGTGTCGAGGCTAAAGGCAGCAGGAAAGCCCGCAGCCCCCAGGTCTGTGGGGCTACGCAAGCGGTTCCCAAAGAGCTTTAGAACAAGGCATAATTTTCCCTGCTGGCTCTTAGGGCGGGGGACCCATCTCCAGCCGTATGGCCATTTTTGTGCCTGGCGCAGCGCCAAGTGGGAAAGGGTGGTTTTGAGGCTGAAGGCAGCAGCAAAGCCTGCAGCCCCCAGGTCTGTGGGGCTACGCAAGCGGTTCCCAAAGAGCTTTAGAACAAGGCATAGTTTTCCCTGCTGGCTCTTTGGGCGGGGGACCCATCTCCAGCCGTATGGCCATTTTTGTGCCTGGCCGGGGGCCAAGTGGGAAAGGGTGGTTTTGAGGCTGAAGGCAGCAGGAAAGCCCGCAGCCCCCAGGTCTGTGGGGCCAAGCAAGCGGTTCCCAAAGAGCTTTAGAACAAGGCATAGTTTTCCCTGCTGGCTCTTTGGGCATGGGACCCATCTCCAGCCATAGGCCATTTTTGTGCTTGATAGGGCGCCAAGTGGGAAAGGGTTGCTTTGAGGCTGAAGACAGCAGGAAAGCCCGCAGCCCCCAGGTCTGTGGGGCTATGCAAGCGGTTCCCAAAGAGCTTTAGAACAAGGCATAGTTTTCCCTGCTGGCTCTCTGGGCGGGGGACCCATCTCCAGCCGTATGGCCATTTTTGAGCCTGGCGCGGCGCCAGGTGGGAAAGGGTGGCTTTGAGGCTGAAGGCAGGAGCAAAGCCCGCAACCCCCAGGTCTGTGGTGCTACGCAAGCGGTTCCCAAAGAGCTTTAGAACAAGGCATAGTTTTCCCAGCTGGCTCTTAGGGCTGGAGACCCATCTCCAGACATAGGCCATTTTTGTGCCTGGCGCGGTGCGTAGTGGGAAAGGGTGCTGTCGAGGCTGAAGGCAGCAGGAAAGCCCGCAGCCCCAAGGTCTGTGGGGCTACGCAAGCGGTTCCCAAAGAGCTTTAGAACAAGGCATAGTTTTCCCTGCTGGCTCTTTGGGCGGGGGACCCATCTCCAGTCGTATGGCTATTTTTATGCCTGGCGCGTTGCGTAGTGGGAAAGGGTGGTTTTGAGGCTGAAGGCAGCAGGAAAGCCTGCAGCCCCCAGGTCTGTGGGGCTACGCAAGCGGTTCCCAAAGAGCTTTAGAACAAGGCATAGTTTTCCCTGCTGGCTCTTTGGGCGGGGGACCCATCTCCAGCCGTATATCCATTTTTGTGCCTGATGCGGCGCAAAGTGGGAAAGGGTGGCTTTGAGGCTGAAGGCAGCAGCAAAGCCCGCAGCCCCCAGGTCTGTGCGGCTACGCAAGCGGTTCCCAAAGAGCTTTAGAACAAGGCATAGTTTTCCCTGCTGGCTCTTTGGGCGGGGGACCCATCTCCAGCCGTACGGCCATTTTTGTGCCTGGCGCGGCGCCAAGAGGGAAAGGGTGGTGTCGAGGCTAAAGGCAGCAGGAAAGCCCGCAGCCCCCAGGTCTGTGGGGCTACGCAAGCGGTTCCCAAAGAGCTTTAGAACAAGGCATAGTTTTCCCTGCTGGCTCTTTGGGCGGGGGACCCATCTCCAGCCGTATGGCCATTTTTGTGCATGGCGCAGCGCCAAGTGGGAAATGGTGGTATCGAGGCTGAAGGCAGCAGGAAAGCCCGCAGCCCCCACGTCTGTGGGGCTACGCAAGCGGTTCCCAAAGAGCTTTAGAACAAGGCATAGTTTTCCCTGCTGGCTCTTTGGGCATGGGACCCATCTCCACCCATAGGCCATTTTTGTGCCTGATAGGGCGCCAAGTGGGAAAGGGTGGCTTTGAGGCTGAAGACAGCAGGAAAGCCTGCAGCCCCCAGGTCTGTGGGGCTACGCAAGCGGTTCCCAAAGAGCTTTAGAACAAGGCCTAGTTTTCCCTGCTGGCTCTTTGGGTGGGGGACCCATATCCAGCCGTATGGCTATTTTTGTGCCTGACGCGGTGCATAGTGGCATAGGGTGGTTTTGACGCTGAAGGCAGCAGGAAAGCCCGCAGCCCCCAGGTCTGAGGGGCCAAGCAAGCGGTTCCCAAAGAGCTTTAGAACAAGGCATAGTTTTCCCTGCTGGCTCTTTGGGCATGGGACCCATCTCCAGCCGTATGGCCATTTTTGTGCCTGGCGCGGCGCCAAGTGGGAAAGGGTGGCTTTGAGGCTGAAGGCAGCAGCAAAGCCCGCAGCCCCCAGGTCTGTGGGGCTACGCAAGCGGTTCCCAGAGACCTTTAGAACAAGGCATAGTTTTCCCTGCTGGCTCTTTGGGCATGGGACCCATCTCCAGCCGTATGGCCATTTTTGTGCATGGCGCAGCGCCAAGTGGGAAATGGTGGTATCGAGGCTGAAGGCAGCAGGAAAGCCCGCAGCCCCCACGTCTGTGGGGCTACGCAAGCGGTTCCCAAAGAGCTTTAGAACAAGGCATAGTTTTCCCTGCTGGCTCTTTGGGCATGGGACCCATCTCCACCCATAGGCCATTTTTGTGCCTGATAGGGCGCCAAGTGGGAAAGGGTGGCTTTGAGGCTGAAGACAGCAGGAAAGCCTGCAGCCCCCAGGTCTGTGGGGCTACGCAAGCGGTTCCCAAAGAGCTTTAGAACAAGGCATAGTTTTCCCTGCTGGCTCTTTGGGTGGGGGACCCATCTCCAGCCGTATGGCTATTTTTGTGCCTGACGCGGTGCGTAGTGGCATAGGGTGGTTTTGAGGCTGAAGGCAGCAGGAAAGCCCGCAGCCCCCACGTCTGTGGGGCCAAGCAAGCGGTTCCCAAAGAGCTTTAGAACAAGGCATAGTTTTCCCTGCTGGCTCTTTGGGCGGGGGACCCATCTCCAGCCGTATGGCCATTTTTGTGCCTGGCGCGGCGCCAAGTGGGTAAGGGTGGTGTCGAGGCTGAAGGCAGCAGCAAAGCCTGCAGCCCCCAGGTCTGTGGGGCTACGCAAGCGGTTCCCAAAGAGCTTTAGAACAAGGCATAGTTTTCCCTGCTGGCTCTTTGGGCGGGGCACCCATCTCCAGCCGTATGGCCATTTTTGTGCCTGATAGGGCGCCAAGTGGGAAAGGGTGGTGTCGAGGCTGAAGACAGCAGGAAAGCCCGCAGCCCCCACGTCTGTGGGGCCAAGCAAGCGGTTCCCAAAGAGCTTTAGAACAAGGCATAGTTTTCCCTGCTGGCTCTTTGGGCATGGGACCCATCTCCAGCCATAGGCCATTTTTGTGCCTGATAGGGCGCCAAGTGGGAAAGGGTGGCTTTGAGGCTGAAGACAGCAGGAAAGCCTGCAGCCCCCAGGTCTGTGGGGCTACGCAAGCGGTTCCCAAAGAGCTTTAGAACAAGGCCTAGTTTTCCCTGCTGGCTCTTTGGGTGGGGGACCCATCTCCAGCCGTATGGCTATTTTTGTGCCTGACGCGGTGCGTAGTGGCATAGGGTGGTTTTGACGCTGAAGGCAGCAGGAAAGCCCGCAGCCCCCAGGTCTGAGGGGCTACGCAAGCGGTTCCCAAAGAGCTTTAGAACAAGGCATAGTTTTCCCTGCTGGCTCTTTGGGCGGGGGACCCATCTCCAGCCGTATGGCCATTTTTGTGCCTGGCGCGGCGCCAAGTGGGAAAGGGTGGTGTCGAGGCTGAAGGCAGCAGCAAAGCCTGCAGCCCCCAGGTCTGTGGGGCCAAGGAAGCGGTTCCCAAAGAGCTTTAGAACAAGGCATAGTTTTCCCTGCTGGCTCTTTGGGCATGGGACCCATCTCCAGCCGTATGGCCATTTTTGTGCCTGGCGCGGCGCCAAGTGGGAAAGGGTGGCTTTGAGGCTGAAGGCAGCAGCAAAGCCCGCAGCCCCCAGGTCTGTGGGGCTACGCAAGCGGTTCCCAGAGACCTTTAGAACAAGGCATAGTTTTCCCTGCTGGCTCTTTGGGCGGGGGACCCATCTCCAGCCATATGGCCATTTTTGTGCCTGGCCTGGCGCCAAGAGGGAAAGGGTGGTGTCGAGGCTAAAGGCAGCAGGAAAGCCCGCAGCCCCCAGGTCTGTGGGGCTACGCAAGCGGTTCCCAAAGAGCTTTAGAACAAGGCATAGTTTTCCCTGCTGGCTCTTTGGGCGGGGGACCCATCTCCAGCCGTATGGCCATTTTTGAGCCTGGCGCGGCGCCAGGTGGGAAAGGGTGGCTTTGAGGCTGAAGGCAGGAGCAAAGCCTGCAGCCCCCAGGTCTGTGGGGCTACGCAAGCGGTTCCCAAAGAGCTTTAGAACAAGGCATAGTTTTCCCTGCTGGCTCTTTGGGCGGGGGACCCATCTCCAGCCGTATGGCCATTTTTGAGCCTGGCGCAGCGCCAAGTGGGAAAGGGTGGTGTCGAGGCTGAAGGCAGCAGGAAAGCCCGCAGCCCCCAGGTCTGTGGGGCTACGCAAGCGGTTCCCAAAGAGCTTTAGAACAAGGCATAGTTTTCCCTGCTCGCTCTTTGGGCAGGGGACCCATCTCCAGCCGTATGGCCATTTTTGTGCCTGGCGAAGCCCCAAGAGGGAAAGCGTGGCTTTGAATCTGAAGGCAGCAGGAAAGCCCGCAGCCCCCAGGTCTGTGGGGCTACGCAAGCGGTTCCCAAAGAGCTTTAGAACAAGGCATAGTTTTCCCTGCTGGCTCTTAGGGCGGGGGACCCATCTCCAGCCGTATGGCCATTTTTGTGCCTGGCGCGGTGCGTAGTGGGAAAGGGTGGTGTTGAGGCTGAAGGCAGCAGCAAAGACTGCAGCCCCCAGGTCTGTGGGGCCAAGCAAGCGGTTCCCAAAGAGCTTTAGAACAAGGCATAGTTTTCCCTGATGGCTCTTTGGGCGGGGGACCCATCTCCAACCGTATGGCCATTTTTGCTCCTGTCGCGGCGCCAAGTGGGAAAGGGTGGCTTTGAGGCTGAAGGCAGCAGCAAAGCCCGCAGCCCCCAGGTCTGTGGGGCTACGCAAGCGGTTCCCAAAGAGCTTTAGAACAAGGCATAGTTTTCCCTGCTGGCTCTCTGGGCGGGGGACCCATCTGCAGCCGTAAGGCCATTTTTGAGCCTGGAGCAGTGCCAAGTGGGAAAGGGTGGTTTTGAGGGTGAAGGCAGCAGGAAAGCCCGCAGCCCCCAGGTCTGTGGGGATACGCAAGCGGTTCCCAAAGAGCTTTAGAACAAGGCATAGTTTTCCCTGCTGGCTCTTTGGGCGGGGGACCCATCTCCAGCCGTATGGCCATTTTTGTGCCTGGCGCGGCGCCAAGTGGGAAAGGGTGGTGTCGAGGCTGAAGGCAGCAGGAAAGCCCGCAGCCCCCACGTCTGTGGGGCCAAGCAAGCGGTTCCCAAAGAGCTTTAGAACAAGGCATAGTTTTCCCTGCTGGCTCTTTGGGCCTGGGACCCATCTCCAGCCATAGGCCATTTTTGTGCTTGATAGGGCGACAAGTGGGAAAGGGTGGCTTTGAGGCTGAAGGCAGCAGGAAAGCCTGCAGCCCCCAGGTCTGTGGGGCTACGCAAGCAGTTCCCAAAGAGCTTTAGAACAAGGCATAGTTTTCCCTGCTGGCTCTTTGTTCGGGGGACCCATCTCCACCCATAGGCCATTTTTGTGCCTGGCCCGGCGCCCAGTGGGAAAGGGTGGTTTTGAGGCTGAAGGCAGCAGCAAAGCCTGCAGCCCCCAGGTCTGTGGGGCTACGCAAGCGGTTCCCAAAGAGCTTTAGAACAAGGCATAGTTTTCCCTGCTGGCTCTTTGGGCGGGGGACCCATCTCCAGCCGTATGGCCATTTTTGTGCCTGGCCGGGGGCCAAGTGGGAAAGGGTGGTTTTGAGGCTGAAGGCAGCAGGAAAGCCCGCAGCCCCCAGGTGTGTGGGGCTACGCAAGCGGTTCCCAAAGAGCTTTAGAACAAGGCATAGTTTTCCCTGCTGGCTCTTTGGGCATGGGACCCATCTCCAGCCATAGGCCATTTTTGTGCTTGATAGGGCGCCAAGTGGGAAAGGGTTGCTTTGAGGCTGAAGACAGCAGGAAAGCCCGCAGCCCCCAGGTCTGTGGGGCTACGCAAGCGGTTCCCAAAGAGCTTTAGAACAAGGCATAGTTTTCCCTGCTGGCTCTCTGGGCGGGGGACCCATCTCCAGCCGTATGGCCATTTTTGAGCCTGGCGCGGCGCCAGGTGGGAAAGGGTGGCTTTGAGGCTGAAGGCAGGAGCAAAGCCTGCAGCCCCCAGGTCTGTGGTGCTACGCAAGCGGTTCCCAAAGAGCTTTAGAACAAGGCATAGTTTTCCCAGCTGGCTCTTAGGGCATGGGACCCATCTCCAGCCATAGGCCATTTTTGTGCCTGGCGCGAAGCCAAGTGGGAAAGGGTGGTGTCGAGGCTGAAGGCAGCAGGAAAGCCCGCAGCCCCCAGGTCTGTGGGGCTACGCAAGCGGTTCCCAAAGAGCTTTAGAACAAGGCATAGTTTTCCCTGCTGGCTCTTTGGGCGGGGGACCCATCTCCAGTCGTATGGCTATTTTTATGCCTGGCGTGTTGCGTAGTGGGAAAGGGTGGTTTTGAGGCTGAAGGCAGCAGGAAAGCCTGCAGCCCCCAGGTCTGTGGGGCTACGCAAGCGGTTCCCAAAGAGCTTTAGAACAAGGCATAGTTTTCCCTGCTGGCTCTTTGGGCGGGGGACCCATCTCCAGCCGTATGGCCATTTTTGTGCCTGGCCGGGGGCCAAGTGGGAAAGGGTGGTTTTGAGGCTGAAGGCAGCAGGAAAGCCCGCAGCCCCCACGTGTGTGGGGCTACGCAAGCGGTTCCCAAAGAGCTTTAGAACAAGGCATAGTTTTCCCTGCTGGCTCTTTGGGCATGGGACCCATCTCCAGCCATAGGCCATTTTTGTGCTTGATAGGGCGCCAAGTGGGAAAGGGTGGTGTCGAGGCTGAAGGCAGCAGGAAAGCCCGCAGCCCCCAGGTCTGTGCGGCTACGCAAGCGGTTCCCAAAGAGCTTTAGAACAAGGCATAATTTTCCCTGCTGGCTCTTTGGGCGGGGGACCCATCTCCAGCCGTACGGCCATTTTTGTGCCTGGCGCGGCGCCAAGAGGGAAAGGGTGGTGTCGAGGCTAAAGGCAGCAGGAAAGCCCGCAGCCCCCAGGTCTGTGGGGCTACGCAAGCAGTTCCCAAAGAGCTTTAGAACAAGGCATAGTTTTCCCTGCTGGCTCTTTGGGCGGGGGACCCATCTCCAGCCGTATGGCCATTTTTGTGCATGGCGCAGCGCCAAGTGGGAAAGGGTGGCTTTGAGGCTGAAGGCAGCAGGAAAGCCCGCAGCCCCCAGGTCTGTGGGGCTACGCAAGCGGTTCCCAAAGAGCTTTAGAACAAGGCATAGTTTTCCCTGCTGGCTCTTTGGGCATGGGACCCATCTCCACCCATAGGCCATTTTTGTGCCTGATAGGGCGCCAAGTGAGAAAGGGTGGCTTTGAGGCTAAAGACAGCAGGAAAGCCTGCAGCCCCCAGGTCTGTGGGGCTACGCAAGCGGTTCCCAAAGAGCTTTAGAACAAGGCATAGTTTTCCCTGCTGGCTCTTTGGGTGGGGGACCCATCTCCAGCCGTATGGCTATTTTTGTGCCTGACGCGGTGCGTAGTGGCATAGGGTGGTTTTGAGGCTGAAGGCAGCAGGAAAGCCCGCAGCCCCCATGTCTGTGGGGCCAAGCAAGCGGTTCCCAAAGAGCTTTAGAACAAGGCATAGTTTTCCCTGCTGGCTCTTTGGGCAGGGGACCCATCTCCAGCCGTATGGCCATTTTTGTGCCTGGCGCGGTGCGTAGTGGCAAAGGGTGGTTTTGACGCTGAAGGCAGCAGGAAAGCCCGCAGCCCCCAGGTCTGTGGGGCTACGCAAGCGGTTCACCAAAGAGCTTTAGAACAAGGCATAGTTTTCCCTGCTGGCTCTTTGGGCAGGGGACCCATCTCCAGCCGTATGGCCATTTTTGTCCCTGGCCCGGCGCCAAGTGGGAAAGGGTGGTGTTGAGGCTGAAGGCAGCAGCAAAGACTGCAGCCCCCAGGTCTGTGGGGCCAAGCAAGCGGTTCCCAAAGAGCTTTAGAACAAGGCATAGTTTTCCCTGCTGGCTCTTTGGGCGGGGGACCCATCTCCAGCCGTATGGCCATTTTTGTGCCTGGCGCGGCGCCAAGTGGGAAAGGGTGGCTTTGAGGCTGAAGGCAGCAGCAAAGCCCGCAGCCCCCAGGTCTGTGGGGCTACGCAAGCGGTTCCCAAAGAGCTTTAGAACAAGGCATAGTTTTCCCTGCTGGCTCTTTGGGCATGGGACCCATCTCCACCCATATGGCCATTTTTGTACCTGACGCGGCACCAAGTGGGAAAGGGTGGTGTCGAGGCTGAAGGCAGCAGGAAGGCCTGCAGGCCCCAGGTCTGTGGGGCTACGCAAGCAGTTCCCAAAGAGCCTTAGAACAACGCATAGTTTTCCCTGCTGGCTCTTTGGGCGGGGGACCCATCTCCACCCATATGGCCATTTTTGTGACTGGCGCGCTGCCAAGTGGGAAAGGGTGGTGTCGAGGCTGAAGGCAGCAGGAAAGCCCGCAGCCCCCTGGTCTGTGGGGCTACGCAATCGGTTCCCAAAGAGCTTTAGAACAAGGCATAATTTTCCCTGCTGGCTCTTTGGGCGGGAGACCCATCTCCAACCGTATGGTCATTTTTGTGCCTGCCGCGGTTCCCAGTGGGAAAGGGTGGTTTTGAGGCCGAAGGCAGCAGGAAAGCCTGCAGCTCCCAGGTCTGTGGGGCTACGCAAGCGGTTCCCAAAGAGCTTTAGAACAAGGCATAGTTTTCCCTGCTGGCTCTTTGGGCGTGGCACCCATCTCCAGCCGTACGGCCATTTTTGCTCCTGGCGCGGCGCCAAGTGGGAAAGGGTGTTGTCGAGGCTGAAGGCAGCAGGAAGGCCCACAGCTCCCAGGTCTGTGGGGCTACGCAAGCGGTTCCCAAAGAGCTTTAGAACAAGGCATAGTTTTCCCTGCTGGCTCTTAGGGCGGGAGACCCATCTCCAGCCATAGGCCATTTTTGTGCCTGGCGCAGCGCCAAGTGGGAAAGGGTGGTGTCGAGGCTGCAGGCAGCAGGAAAGCCCGCAGCCCCCAGGTCTGTGGGGCTACGCAAGTGGTTCCCAAAGAGCTTTAGAACAAGGCATAGTTTTCCCTGCTGGCTCCTTGGGCAGGGGATCCATCTCCAGCCATATGGCCATTTTTTTGCCTGGCGCGGCACCTAGTGGGAAAGGGTGGTGTCGAGTCTGAAGGCAGCAGGAACGCCCGCAGCCCCCAGGTCTGTGGGGCTAAGCAAGCGGTTCCCAAAGAGCCTTATAAAAAGGCATAGGTTTCCCTGCTGGCTCTTTGGGCGTGGGACACATCTCCAGCCGTATGGCCATTTTTGCTCCTGGCGCGGCGCCAAGTGGGAAAGGGTGGTGTCGACGCTGAAGGCAGCAGCAAAGCCTGCAGCCCCCAGGTCTGTGGGGCCAAGCAAGCGGTTCCCAAAGAGCTTTAGAACAAGGCATAGTTTTCCCTGCTGGCTCCTTGGGCAGGGGACCCATCTCCAGCCATATGGCCATTTTTGTGCCTGGCGCGGCACCCAGAGGGAAAGGGTGGTTTCGAGGGTGAAGGCAGCAGCAAAGCCCGCAGCCACCAGGTCTGTGGGGCTACGCAAGTGGTTCCCAAAGAGCTTTAGAACAAGGCATAGTTTACCTTGCTGGCTCCTTGGGCAGGGGACCCATCTCCAGCCGTATGGCCATTTTTTTGCTTGGCGCGGCGGCAAGTGGGAAAGGGTGGCTTTGAGGCTGAAGGCAGCAGGAAGGCCCGCAGCCCCCAGGTCTGTGGGGCTACGCAAGCGGTTCCCAAAGAGCTTTAGAACAAGGCATAGTTTTCCCTGCTGGCTCCTTGGGCGGAGGACCCATCTCCAGCCGTATGGCCATTTTTGTGCCTGGCGCGGCACCAAGTGGGAAAGGGTGGTGTCGAGGCTGAAGGCAGTAGGAAGGCCCGTAGCTTCCAGGTCTGTGGGGCTACGCAAGCGGTTCCCAAAGAGCTTTTGAACAAGGCATTGTTTTCCCTGCTGGCTCCTTGGACAGGGCATCCACCTCCAGCCATATGGCCATTTTTGTGCCTGGCGCGGCGCCAAGTGGGAAAGGGTGGTTTTGAGGCTGAAGGCAGCAGGAAAGCCCGTAGCCCCAGGTCTGTGGGGCTACGCAAGCGGTTCCCAAAGAGCCTTAGAACAAGGCATAGTTTTCCCTGCTGGCTCCTTGGGCGGGGGAACCATCTCCAGCCGTATGGCCATTTTTGTGCCTGGCGCGGCGCCAAGTGGGAAAGGGTGTTGTCGAGGCTGAAGGCAGCAGGAAGGCCCGCAGCTCCCAGGTCTGTGGGGCTACGCAAGCGCTTCCCAAACAGCTTTAGAACAAGGCATAGTTTTCCCTGCTGGCTCTTTGGGCGGGAGACCCATCTCCAGCCGTATGGCCATTTTTGTGCCTGGCGCGGTTCCCAGTGGGAAAGGGTGGTTTTGAGGCTGAAGGCAGCAGGAAAGCCCGCAGCCCCCAGGTCTGTGGGGCTACGCAAGTGGTTCCCAAAGAGCTTTAGAACAAGGCATAGTTTTCCCTGCTGGCTCCTTGGGCAGGGGATCCATCTCCAGCCATATGGCCATTTTTTTGCCTGGCGCGGCACCTAGTGGGAAAGGGTGGTGTCGAGTCTGAAGGCAGCAGGAAAGCCCGCAGCCCCCAGGTCTGTGGGGCTAAGCAAGCGGTTCCCAAAGAGCCTTATAAAAAGGCAAAGGTTTCCCTGCTGGCTCTTTGGGCGTGGGACACATCTCCAGCCGTGTGGCCATTTTTGGGCCTGGCGCGGCGCCAAGTGGGAAAGGGTGGTGTCGACGCTGAAGGCAGCAGCAAAGCCTGCAGCCCCCAGGTCTGTGGGGCCAAGCAAGCGGTTCCCAAAGAGCTTTAGAACAAGGCATAGTTTTCCCTGCTGGCTCTTTGGGCAGGGGACCCATCTGCAGCCATATGGCCATTTTTGTGCCTGGCGCGGCACCCAGAGGGAAAGGGTGGTTTCGAGGGTGAAGGCAGCAGCAAAGCCCGCAGCCCCCAGGTCTGTGGGGCTACGCAAGCGGTTCCCAAAGAGCTTTAGAACAAGGCATAGTTTTCCCTGCTGGCTCCTTGGGCGTGGCACCCATCTGAGACATATGCCCATTTTTGTGCCTGGCTCGGCGCCAAGTGGGAAAGGGTGGTGTCGAGGCTGAAGGCAGCAGGAAAGCCCGCAGCCCCCAGGTCTGTGGGGCTACGCAAGCGGTTCCCAAAGAGCTTTAGAACAAGGCATAGTTTTCCCTGCTGGCTCCTTGGACAGGGGACCCATCTCCAGCCATATGGCCATTTTTGTGCCTGGCGCGGCGCCAAGTGGGAAAGGGTAGTGTCGAGGCTGAAGGCAGCAGGAAAGCCCGTAGCCCCAGGTCTGTGGGGCTACGCAAGCGGTTCCCAAAGAGCCTTAGAACAAGGCATAGTTTTCCCTGCTGTCTCTTTGGGCAGGGGACCCATCTGCAGCCGTATGGCCATTTTTGTGCCTGGTGCGGCGCCAAGTGGGAAAGGGTGGCTTTTCAGGCTGAAGGCAGCAGGAAAGCCTGCAGTACCCAGGTCTCTGGGGCTACGCAAGCGGTTCCCAAAGAGCTTTAGAACAAGGCATAGTTTTCCCTGCTGCCTCCTTCGGCAGAGGACCCATCTCCAGCCATATGGCCATTTTAGTGCTTGGCACGGCGCCCAGAGGGAAAGGGTGGTTTTGAGGCTGAAGGCAGCAGGAAAGCCCGCAGCCCCCAGGTCTGTGGGGCTACGCAAGCGGTTCCCAAAGAGCTTTAGAACAAGGCATAGTTTTCCCTGCTGGCTCTTTGGGCGGGGGACCCATCTCCAGCCGTATGGCCATTTTTGTGCCTGGCGCAGCGCCAAGTGGGAAAGGGTGGTGTCGAGGCTGAAGGCAGCAGGAAAGCCCGCAGCCCCCAGGTCTGTGGGGCTACGCAAGCGGTTCCCAAAGAGCCTTATAACAAGGCATAGTTTTCCCTGCTGGCTCCTTGGGCGTGGGACCCATCTCCAGCCGTATGGCCATTTTTGTGCCTGGCGCGGCGCCCAGTGGGAAAGAGTGGTTTTGAGGCTGAAGGCAGCAGGAAAGCCCGCAGGCCCCAGGTCTGTGGGGCTACGCAAGCGGTTCCCAAAGAGCTTTAGAACAAGGCATAGTTTTCCCTGCTGGCTCTTTGGGCGGGGGACCCATCTAAAGCCGTATTGCCAGTTTTGAGCCTCGCGGGGCGCCAAGTGGGAAAGGGTGTTGTCGAGGTTGAAGGCAACAGGAAGGCCCGTAGCTCCCAGGTCTGTGGGGCTACGCAAGCGGTTCCCAAAGAGATTTAGAACAAGGCATAGTTTTCTCTGCTGACTCCTTGGGCGTGGCACCCATCTGAGACATATGCCCATTTTTGTGCCTGGCTCGGCGCCAAGTGGGAAAGGCTGGTGTCGAGGCTGAAGGCAGCAGGAAAGCCCGCAGCCCCCAGGTCTGTGGGGCTACGCAAGCGGTTCCCAAAGAGCTTTAGAACAAGGCATAGCTTTCCCTGCTGGCTCTTTGGGCAGGGGACCCATCTCCAGTCGTATGGCCATTTTTGTGCCTGGCGCGGTTCCCAGTGGGAAAGGGTGGTTTTGAGGCTGAAGGCAGCAGGAAGGCCCGCAGCTCCCAGGTCTGTGGGGCTACGCAAGCGGTTCCCAAACAGCTTTAGAACAAGGCATAGTTTTCCCAGCTGGCTCTTTGGGCAGGGGACCCATCTCCAGCCATAGGCCATTTTTGTGCCTGGCGCGGCGCCAGGTGGGAAAGGGTGGTTTTGAGGCTGAAGGCAGCAGGAAAGCCCGCAGCCCCCAGGTCTGTGGGGCTACGCAAGCGGTTCCCAAAGAGCTTTAGAACAAGGCATAGTTTTCCCTGCTGGCTCTTTGGGCGGGGGACCCATCTCAGGCCGTATGGCCATTTTTGTGCCTGGCGCGGCGCCCAGTGGGAAAGTGTGGTGTCGAGGCTGAACGCAGCAGGAAGGCCCGTAGCTCCCAGGTCTGTGGGGCTACGCAAGCGGTTCCCAAAGAGCTTTAGAACAAGGCACAGCTTTCCCTGCTGCCTCTTTGGGCGGGGGACCCATCTCCACCCGTATGGCCATTTTTGTGCCTGGCGCGGCGCCAAGTGGGAAAGGGTGGCTTTTGAGGCTGAAGGCAGCAGGAAAGCCTGCAGTACCCAGGTCTCTGGGGCTACGCAAATGGTTCCCAAAGATCTTTAGAATAAGGCATAGTTTTCCCTGCTGGCTCTTTGGGCGGGGGACCCATCTCCAGCCATAGGACTTTTTTGGGCCTGGCGCGGCGCCCAGTGGGAAAGGGTGGTTTTGAGGCTGAAGGCAGCAGGAAAGCCCTCAGCCCCCAGGTCTGTGGCACAACGCAAGCGGTTCCCAAAGAGCTTTAGAAGAAGGCATAGTTTTCCCTGCTGGCTCTTTGGGCGGGGGACCCATCTCCAGCCGTATGGCCAGTTTTCTGCCTCGCGGGGCGCCAAGTGGGAAAGGGTGTTGTCGAGGCTGAAGGCGACAGGAAGGCCCGTAGCTCCCAGGTCTGTGGGGCTACGCAAGCGGTTCCCAAAGAGCTTTAGAACAAGGCATAGTTTTCCCTGCTGGCTCCTTGGACGTGGCACCCATCTGAGACATATGCCCATTTTTGTGCCTGGCACGGCGCCAAGTGGGAAAGGGTGGTGTCGAGGCTGAAGGCAGTAGGAAAGCCTGCAGCCCCCAAGTCTGTGGGGCTACGCAAGCGGTTTCCAAAGAGCTTTACAACAAGGCATAATTTTCCCTGCTGGCTCCTTCGGCAGAGGACCCATCTCCACCCATATGGCCATTTTAGTGCTTGGCACGGCGCCAAGTGGGAAAGGGTGGTGTCGAGGCTGAAGGCAGCAGGAAAGCCCGCAGTCCCCAGGTCTGTGGGGCTACGCAAGCGGTTCCCAAAGAGCTTTAGAACAAGGCATAGTTTTCCCTGCTGGCTCCTTGGACAGGGGACCCATCTCCAGCCATATGGCCATTTTTGTGCCTGGCGCGGCGCCAAGTGGGAAAGGGTGGCTTTTGAGGCTGAAGGCAGCAGGAAAGCCCCGTAGCCCCAGGTCTGTGGGGCTACGCAAGCGGTTCCCAAAGAGCCTTAGAACAAGACATAGTTTTCCCTGCTGGCTCTTTGGGCGGGGGGACCCCATCTCCAGCCATATGGCCATTTTTGTGCCTGGGCGCGGCGGAAAGTGAGAAAGGGTTGTGTCGAGGCTGAACGCAGCAGGACGGCCCGTAGCTCCTAGGTCTGTGGGGCTACGCAAGCGGTTCCCAAAGAGCTTTAGAACAAGGCATAGTTTTCCCTGCTGGCTCTTTGGGCGGGGGACCCATCTCCAGCCATATGCCCGTTTTTGTGCCTGGTGCGGCGCCAAGTGGGAAAGGGTGGTTTTGAGGCTGAAGGCAGCAGGAAGGCCCGCAGCTCCCACGTCTGTGGGGCTACGCAAGCGGTTCCCAAACAGCTTTAGAACAAGGCATAGTTTTCCCTGCTGGCTCTTTGGGCGTGAGAACCATCTCCAGCCGTATGGCCATTTTTGTGCCTGGCGCGGTGCGTAGTGGGAAAGGGTGGTTTTGAGGCTGAAGGCAGCAGGAAAGCCGCAGCCCCCCAGGTCTGTGGGGGCTACGCAAGCGGTTCCCAAAGAGCTTTAGAACAAGGCATAGTTTTCCCTGCTGGCTCTTTGGGCGGGGGACCCATCTCCAGTCGTATGGCCATTTTTGTGCCTGGCGCGGTTCCCAGTGGGAAAGGGTGGTTTTGAGGCTGAAGGCAGCAGGAAAGCCCCGCAGCCCCCAGGTCTTAGGGACAACGCAAGCGGTTCCCAAAGAGCTTTAGAACAAGGCATAGTTTTCCCCTGCTGGCTCTTTGGGCGGGGGACCCATCTCCAACCGTATGGCCATTTTTGTGCCTGTCGCGGTTCCAAGTGGGAAAGGGTGGTTTTGAGGCTGAAGGCAGCAGGAAAGCCTG